>NC_046659.1:72316628-72324269 GCF_010883055.1 Belonocnema kinseyi
GCCAATTAGCACAAATGGTAAGTTCCGACAGTGCCTACAAGTGTGCCTACTGGCCGCTAAATGGCAATACCGGTTTCATATGTATACACCTGGTATATCATCTTTTACTTCTTTTGTGTCTCTTGCCATCCCGTCAACTGTGTACTGTTACTTCCTGTCCTAATCGCGCTAAACATTTTTCATTCCAATTTCTTATTTTCTTTAAAATCTTTACGTATTTTCATATCTTTTTCCGCTTTGTTTTCACCATTAAATTAAAATTTTCACATGCCCTTGCCCATTGAAGTGGAGTCTCCTGGCGGTAAAGATACTATGATGAAGGAAGGACATTAATGATACTTTAGCAGTGCGCACTGTCGTGGGCAGCTGTTCTAGTTTTTACCAGGGATTTAAAAATAATGGCATGGTGTGCTACATAACTTCACTGAACCAGCATATTTATAAGAATAATAGTAATATTCATAATAATAAGGAAGTAATATAAATATTCAGTCCTGCATCCACACGAGAAAATGTTCAGTGGAAATATAACTTTATTTCCTGAAAGAAACTTCCAGTTTTCTAAGCTAATACTTTTAAAGTATTAAAAAAAATGAAAATTCCTATTTATTTATGGCAAGTTTCACCGTCTTTCTCTTTTATCACTCCTTTCACCTACTTCTCGATTTCCACTTCAATGCGAACTGAATTAATAGAACCCAATACGAAAATCCAACTATTTTTGGTTGAAAGATGATAATTGTTGTTTGAAAGTTTACTATTATATTTCACTTGAAGAATCATCTCCTTTGCCTCAGAATTTATTTATATTGTTGAAAGTTCTACAATTTTGTTAAAAAGCCATCTATTTTTGTTTAAATGCGAGTTTAAAACTCAACTGTTTCATTAAAAAACGAACGTTTTCTTGAAAAGGGGGAGGGGGGGGGTGTCAAAATTCAACGGTGTTGGTAGAAATTGAACTGCTTTGTAGAAAGTTTGTCTTTTTGGCTTGAAAATTCAATAATTTGTCAGAATTTTTGTTACTTTCTGGAACGAAAAATCGTTCTTGGTTAAAAAATGAGTCTTTTTATTTTGAAAATTCGTCTTGGATAAAGTTAAGTTGCTTATCGCCTAATATAAATAATTCATTTTTTGTTAAAATTTAGTTGTTTATTTTACTGAAAATATCATAATTTCAGTGGAAGATTCATCATATAACTTGAAACTTCATCTTTTTGGTTGAAAATGTAACTTTTTTCTTGAAAATGTATAAATTTCAGTAGAAAATTAATCTTCTTCAGGCTACGTAAAACACATTTTTATTATTATTTACGGTTCCATATTTTTCTTGTTAATTCATCTTTACTTTTAGGTGCGCAAGCCTACCATCTCCCCTACATTTTATGCGTAAAATTAGGTACTTTTTTGTGTCTCCTTTTTGATAACGGACCCCTTACGGACTGTTTTTCTGTTTCAATCTGCGGGTTGAATTGCCTCTCTTTAGGGGATCGCTAGTGAGCATCCTTAACGATAGGCAATCCAACGAACAGAACGGTACAGAAGAGCAGTATGTTAGGGTTCCGTTATGAAGTTTATGAAGGCAAATAAATTTGAAAAATTGATATATTTTATCAAAAGGGACACATAATATGCAAAAAAAAAGTCTATAATAGAGTATCTCTTCATTTTTTTTTACTTTTTCTGAAAGTTATTATTTCCGACTGAATTCGTATTTATTTGTATAGGTACCTAATTCTGCGGATATAATATAGGGGAGAGGGTCCGTTTGCGCACCTAAAAGAAAAAAGTGAATTTAAAAGAAAAATATATAACCGTAAATAATAAAAAAAATGTGTTTAAGGTAGCTAGGGATATTTTCTATAGTAAATAAAATAAAATTTTCTAATAAAAATACATACAATAGTCTAATTGTACTTACGCCTTAGAAGTATACTTGACTATCCAAGAAGAGAATAAAAATAACCATAAAAGTTAATTTGATGTTATTAATTTCACAGCTTAGAAAAATATGCAACCTAATATTTGAAAAAAGTCATTTTTTTATAGTATTTTGATGGTCATTTAAAACTTTGGTGAATTTTATCATCAGATACCAGAACCACAGACCTGCATTTAATGAAATAATGCTAATCAGAAGGCAATTTGTTTGTTTCAATGTAATAGGGGAAAGTTGAACTAAAGAAACCAACCCAGTATCCTAAGATGGGCCCCTTTTTAAAATCAAAAAAGCTATGTAATTAAGCATTCGGTATTGATAAATTTTATTTGTAGCGTATTGTTTAAATATATTCTTTACATTTATGACATATTAGTTATGCAAAATATAATATAAAACGTAAAATAAGCGTTAAATAAAGTCTAACGAAAAATAAGTGTGAACAATTTCAAAGACTCAATATTTATGAAAAGTAGTAAAATTTTAAACATTATTCATCTTACATCAAGAATTTACTGATATATGTCGAAAAAGCAACATGTTTTTAAACATTTCTTATTCTTATAATGTAAAAACAATAAAGAGGCTAGATTTACACGGAAAAAAATAGATGTTAGTACAGACTATATAGATATTAATAGGTAATATCTTACCCAATTAACTATGAAATAGAAATCTAGAAACTGAAGTAGAGCGTCCGTAGATATTGAAAAGAAGATTTTAACTGACAGTATCCAAGATATTAAAGGGGAGAATCTAAGATATTCAAGAAATATTTTTTAAATGTGAAAAAATTACCTGTAAAACATGACATTTTCTATAAAATTCAAAAGAATGTTAATATCGTAGTCCTCTGTTTTTGAAATCCGAATCCTCAAGCATTCGCCTTTTTGCATAATTATGCGATTTTTGTGTTGAACAGATAACACACTGTTCAAGGCTAATATGAAAGATGCCTGTAGCCGAGTCCTCATGTTCTTGAGAAAATTATGACATATCCAAATAAATGTGATCCATTTTCCACCAAAACTTATAGTGCAATAGATATCCAAAAAAGCACAATACACATGACGAAAGCTCAAGATACAGACAAAGCGCGGTTAAAATCTTTTGTCGTCACGCCACACGTCAGCGACCTTGCTCCGATAAAATGTTGCTTTTTTAATATCTTAGATATTAACTGTTAATATCACATATTTTATACTTTCAATATTAACAGATATTGCTCTTTAATATTTTGTATGTTGAATAGAAGATATTAGATATTATGCCGTAATATCTGTATATTATGGTTAAATATCAAAATTTTTAATATCTGCTTTTCAATATCTATTTTTCTTCGTGTAGGTAAACACTAAATTGTAAAGTTACAAACTGATTGATAGGTAAAGCAGATTCCCTGTAAACTTACATTTTCGTAGCCTAATCGGTGCTCGTCTTATGTTAGGAATTTCGCATGATCACAATTTTTTAAATATTTTTATTAAACAGCATAAAAACTAATAAAACGTAAGTATAAATTGCAAAGTTAACCTAATTATCTACATGAAAATCTGTCCGCTTCGCGAGCACATTCTCAGAGCGCCTAGGGTGCGCGACTGTTGATTCTCGCGCTACGCGCTCGAAAATGTATTGCCCTCGCGCTACGCGCTCGGTCTTTGTATATTTTCCACACTTATGCACAGACTTTTTAAAACTAAAGGTCAAAGCATCGACAACAGTAATTTGGTGATTGTCAATTCTCTTTTGGTAAAGCTCTTTCGGCTTTAACGAACACATTCTCATCACGAATCTCGTGCTTCGCAAACGAATTTATTCCTGAAATTGTATATCATTCCCATAAATTTGTATTATTATAATTCATAAAATGCATTTGTATTATAACTGATGAAGTTTCATTGACTCGTTAAAAAAAATGCACATTCTTCAGAAAAAAACTGGTTATTAATCATTTTATTGCAGCTTTTGACGTTTATTTCAAAAAGTGAATTTTCGCATTTCCAATTTTATTTTTACAATTTTAAAGTTACACATGCGGGCTACACAGCAGCCGGACTGTTTTTTAACTTCTAAATTATATCCCTAATCTTAGTAATCCAGACTTTGTCAATTGAATTTTCTACCGAAACTCAAACAGTTGTTATGATAATCTTGTAGGGCATTTAAAATCAACATTTTTCTTCTCTAGACTTTTTCCTTCATATCTTGCGTTATCTAGCTTAAAATGTTCATTAGAAAAAATTGGTCGCCTTTTTGAATATTATGAATGTCCGTAAAAAAGAATTTTTGAATATTGAAAAAGTGGTCTCAAAGATATTCAAAATGCGCTAAATTTTGGAATTTTCATCCAAAATGGCTGGCTAACGAACTTGACCTTCAGCTTAGGACACTCAAAGAGTGTATCAAAGGCCAATCTAATAGATTAATTTTTTTTAAAAGCCACCGTGCACACAGACAGGATGACGTACATACATGCATACATAAACATTCGTAAAAACCTGTTTTCCAGATTAAGGGGGTCACAAAACGTGAACATTTTATGGAAACTGGGTGGATCAAATTTCACACAAATCGCATATCTTTTCTGATCAGAATGTAAAAATGAGTTAATTGTTCATGAATAATTTTTTGATAATTCCTTTTTTGGTTTTAATCTTAAAAAATAGCATTAGAAAGATAAAAAATTGCATAGTTTGACCTCAAAATGTAATTTTTGATTTTCCATTAGTTTTTTATGCAGTCAAAATTTGAATTTTAAATTTTTCAACAAAAAAAATTAAAAAATTTCTTAGCTGCTCTTGTAGGTCATTCAACGAGTAACAATAAGATTGCAATTTCTTGATATTTAAAATCAGGCCAAACACACAAAATGTTTTGTTTCTGCGCATATAAGGCAGGTAAAACACCAAATCACCTGCCTTGTTTTTTATTTCCTAATAATAAAAGTGTCAGCAATTAAAAATGATAGAACAAGAAAATTTTAAATAACAAGAGCATATACAAATTTAAAAACGAGTTAAATCAATTTATAATTTTTTTATTTTTAAACTAATTTGTTATGATCAAAAGAAAATGCAGTCGTCCTATCTTAAAATTCTTAGCATCAAATCTGTAGATCCTTTTTGGGTGAACAATTTTTGTCTATTCATTTTTTTTCCTACCTTGTGTCGTTTTTCAACAAATTCAATCTTCTTATTTATTTTTTAAGATTGAAACAATAACTACAAATCCTATCAAAAAATTATTTATGACAAATTTGAATGAGTTGTCACCCTTTTTTGGAAAGACAACTTTTGTATATTCATTTTTTTCATAACTTTGTGTGTTTTGTCCAAAACTTTAATTTTTGTAATTTGAACCTTATTTTTTACGATTACAAATGAAACTACGCATTCCATCAAAAATTATTTTGATTACTATCAGCTTTTTTAGTCTGTGTTCTTCGTCCAAAATTGATTTTTTTTCTTTTTATGCTTTTTTACGAATGAAAAAACTACGTATCCTATAAAAAAGTGATTAGTAGCAAAATTGTAGATATTTTTTCGCTGCATAATTTTTTTCATTCGTGGTTTTTCGTATCTGGAATAGTTTAACTGTGGAATGATAATTTTAGTTGAAAATATTTTTTTTTTTGTTAAAATTTTAACTATTTGATAAAAATTTCATTAAATTCATGTATTCTGTTAAAAGTTATATGTTTTGGTAGATATAAATTCTATATTTTTGGTTCAAACTTCGTTGTTTTTGCTTGAAAATTGTACAATTTGTTTAAAAATTTCTGTATTTTCTTGAAACCTTGTCTTTATATTGTCTTATAATGTCTTATAATTCACTTTTTTCGTTGACAATTCAACTATAAAAGTATATTATTAGTCTAAAATTTCATTAAATATTAAAATATTTGGTTGAAAATTAATGTATTTTGTTACAAATTATTTATTTTTCGAAGAAAATTATTCCTAGCTATTGAAAGTTTCTTTTTTTTTGTTTGAAAATAAGTTTTTGTATTGAAAGTTAATTTTTTTAACTAAGAATGTCACTAAATTTGTTGTCGATTTTTTTTATAGGAATTCAACCTTTTTAGTAGAAAATTAATTTGTTTGATCGAAAATTTAACTATTTCATGAATATTGATGTTATTTGTTTATTAACTCATTTGATTGTTCTTGAAGATTCATAATTTTAGTTGACAATCTATCTTTTTTGAATGAAAATTCAAATACCTCGTGAAAAGTCGAACTACTCATTAAAAATAAATTTTGTTGCTGAAGATTCATAATTTTAACCAAAAAGTCATATCTTTGATCATTTTTGTTTTATTTTGAAAATCCATCGGCTTTGTTTAGAATTTATCCTTTTTGTTTAGAAACTCAATTTTTTGGCTAAAAATTATTATTTTTGTAGAATTTAATTGTTTTCTGATTAAGTTGAAAGAATTTATCGTTGAAATATCAAATATTACGTTTTTCGTGAAGAATTCACCTCATGTGGCTGGAAAAATATTTTCCTTCAATGTTTCAGTCCACTTATTTCTAATAGTTCTTTATGCACGAGAAGGTCCCCGAAATACTTTTGTTTAACAGGTAGAAGATTTATATGTTAATAAGGAATCGTCAATGCCAACCAATGTAATAATTTTCCCTAAAACTGTTTCAAAACCAATACCTACCATTATTAACATTGTTTATTGTTAATAACTGCTCTTTTTTAAGTTTGATAACAATTAATAAAAATGAAAACCTCTAATAAGCATATTAAATTTGCTTGCCTTTTTTTATTAATCTATGACACAAGATCATACTTTTTACTCTTATTTATTTTCTCATAAAACGAGCCATTATTTATTCGCAGACTTTGAGCAATATATTTTATATATAAAACCGCACCTCTTGAAATAATATTACAATTTTATGTGAAAAGTTAGAAAAATTTAATTTCCCGTGCATAAATTTCGATCTGGCCCCGATCGGGGCGAGGCTAGTCCAGATCGGGTCCCGATCGGGAATCCTGGTCAGGGCCAGATCGCGGATGAAACACACGCCCAGATCGGGGCCAGGTCGGACCTCTCCTTTCGAAGGCCACCTTAATATTTTGAATATCCATTTAAGTTATTTTATTTTAAAATTAAAGTACGACATGCACGAGAAGAAGAGGTTTCAGACTACAAAATTTAATTATACTTTTGAGAAACGTAAGATTATTGTAGATTTTATGAGTTTCGAAGAAAAGGTTAATTTTTTATGAAAAAAATGGATGATAACCAGAAATATTTTAATTAGCAATTTTAATTTCTTGAAAAAAAATTTTTCTATAAAACTTCTTAACAAATTAGAAAAACTTTTTTCGCAAAAATATTCCCTACAACTTGACATTTTCGAATGCTTCCAAAGAAAATCAGCGGGAAATAACCTATGATTTACGATTTGTTAACATTTTACTGTAAAGAAGTTCAATTTTCTGTCAATTGCATTGCTTCTTGAGAAATTCGAGAAGGTGGTTGTAGATAATATTTTCGCCGAAAAAATGATCTATCATTTATTCTATCGTTTTATTTTTTCAAGTCTGTTAAGAAGCAATGTAGACCAAACAACTTTGAAACAAAAATGTCAACAATATCCAATACCAAACATTTCAAGTTTCATATGACATCGTGATTTTTTTCGCTCTTGAAAATGTCGAAATACGTGCCTTCAAACAACGATTTG
>NC_046659.1:72324369-72331309 GCF_010883055.1 Belonocnema kinseyi
GAGGGCGCATACTTTGAATAAAATATTTGTTATCATTCTCTTGAAATAAATGTGCTTTTTTCTTGAAAAAATACCGGTTTCATATGTATACACCTGGTATACAAATTTCATTGCACTATCAGAAAACATCAAGCAGCACTAGTTCTGCGAGCGCATAGTGATGGCGTTTCAGTACGAAATCGGTCTGGCCCAGGTATGAGCCACCGAGTTCTACCGATCAGGGCCAGATCGGGAAATCCGATCGGGGCCAGATCGGTATAAGGTTGAAATCGGGCGATTTCTGCACGGGTTTTTTAATTTTTCTTCATTTTTTGACTTTGATGATACTATTAACGTCGGAAATAAGTTTACAATAAATTAGGGAAAATATATCCTAACAGAAGAATTCGATAAATTTATTTAAAGGGTTGCCAGAAAATCATTAGGGAAAAATTAAAGCGCTACTTTGATTCTACTTTTTCATGATTTCCTTGATTTTTTAAATTTGGTTTTGAATAATATTGTCAATCCTGAAATTTCTATAGGTACGTGACGAGCAGAAAATAGATTATTTGAAATGTAAATAGAGTAAGGTGGAATTAATGAGGTGTATAAATAATTCTTGTGTTTTCATTTCGAACTAGGAAGTTTTAAAAACGTTTTGTTGCTGAAGGTGACGAAATATGATCCAACATATATACACACACACAAATATATATAAAGTACACGTAAATACATATATACTCGTTTATTCACGAGTTTTTAAATGTTGCATTTATATTGCTTCAATGAGGCAGAAAGTGGTACACAATCATCTTTAATTAAATACATATATTCGACACGTTTCACATTTTCATAAGTTTCTTTTAAGTAATATTAATATATACAACCCTGAATAAATTCATGTATCTTCATTATACAAGTTGAAGCTTTCCACTATTGAATTTATACACATTTTATATTAATCTTTAGTGAATGACTTTTCTATAATTTCATTCCGGGTTAAAACGAATGTCTAGTTTCTACTGTGTACTTCTGGCAACCAGATTGCTCGTTTTTAACTTGATATATGGTTCACAGTGTAAAGCTGTAATACAATTTTTGTTAGAATTCATATTTCGAAAAACAATCTATACGTTTTTTATGCGAGTTTTAAGTTAACATGTCAAAGTACATTAGAAAAAGATATCGGGACTTAATGTACAAAATGACTTTAAACTATTGTTATTTGTTTACTTATGAAAAGACTCTTGAAATTGGAAATAACCAGAAAGCAGTTTAATGGAAATACGCAATTATGCAGCATTTTAAACTTCGTTCAAACAATAAAAACGTTATATTGTGAAACTTGTAAATAGTAAGAAAAATGTGAAAGCATTTGTTTGATCTAATTTATCTACCTCATTCATGTCAAAAATAATATCCAGAAAAAGCTACGAAAGATGATAAACTATATCCAAACAACGACAGCAAAGATAACCACTCGCACAAAAACAAGTTTTTGGGCTTTTCCCAATTAACATACATTTTTCCAGATGATTAAAAATACAAAATTAAA
The DNA here is from genome assembly GCF_010883055.1 of Belonocnema kinseyi. NCBI lineage: Eukaryota > Metazoa > Arthropoda > Insecta > Hymenoptera > Cynipidae > Belonocnema > Belonocnema kinseyi. The sequence continues at coordinate 72,325,907 of NC_046659.1, forward strand.
GCTGTCGATGAAAAATTCTATTATTTAAGTATTAATGCTTAACTACAAAATTTAAAATATCACATAAAATTATTCTATTTTCAACAGTTTGGTCGAAACAAATTCTTTCGAGTTATAAAAGTTTAATTTTTAATCTTTACCTGGATTCAAAGATGATTTTTGTATTTGTGCCATTTTTGTTGAATTAGAAAGGAGAACATTTTAGTACAGTGAAACTCTTTAATAGCGCCGATTTTGGGGCTGACAGTGGGTAAGAACTGACTCAATATAGCCCGCTCCTCTTTTGTTTGTTCACGCTTGACTGCTCTCCTGAGTGACAACCGCAGACCCCGCGGCCACCGCGCAGTTCCTGTTATACCCACCTACTAGGCGGATTCAATTCTCGGAAGGGCTATTGAAGGGAGGACTGTTGAAGGGTTTCACTGTACTTAATTTGTTACTAAATTGGAAAAGGAAATTTTTGCTTTCAATTTATTTCTGTAGTCACATAGGGGCAATTTGTATTTTAAACATTGTTTTAAATCTTAGTTTAAAAATACTGAAATTTTCAAACTTTCCTAATGATAAGAATGGGGAAATTTCTATTTTTTTAAATTTTTGTATGTTCGAAAAGAGTAATTTTTTAATATAAAAATTTCAAACAGCTTCATTTGCCAGGCCTTTTTAAAAAGACAAGTCTCTAAAGCTTGTATTTAAAAGAACTTTTTTAATCTTTCAATTTGTAATTGTTCAATAGGGAGAATCAAATTTTTTTTCAATTTTCGTGCATATCGCTTTAAAAACTTATTTTCTTGAAAAAACAATACGCTTCTGTAAATTTTTGTAACTATTATTGAAAAAATAGAATTTCAATTGTAATTTTTGATTTCAATACTGGAAACTAATTATTTTGTTAACATTCTGCTACGAAACTTTAATTTTGAAATCTTTTTACAAATTTTTATGACAACTTTGAAATTTTTGGGCTTTTTATGTATTTAAAAACTGTTCAAATGATTTCCATGCATTTCGGTGGAGAATGCAGAAAATTATAAAGCAAAATTATTCAATTTTGCGAGATTGTACAATGTTGCACTGATAGTAAATTCGAATAAGTTTAATAGAAATTTAAAAGTTTTGAAAACATTAAAAATTACTTTAAACTTAAAAATATTTCACCAAATTTAAAAAAAAAGTGGATTATTGAAAATTTCGAACGAAACGTTTAGAAGCTTGTTTTTATTTTAAATATAAAATAAAAAATTTCCTACTAGTTAAATCAGTGCTGAATTGAATCCTCGCAGGATTATTAGAAAAATGTTAATATGCACGGAAAAAATGTTAAATTAAAAAGGTTTTGACAAAAATAATTGATCATCGTAGTTTCAAAAAATAAATAATATTGATTAAAATCAACTTTTTAAATTGTTTGAATAGGCGAATTTTATCTTCCGTGTCTTTCAGTTGTCCTTTTGAGTCCTCCCAATTCCCAAAATAATAATATTCCCGATAGAACATTGCTTAATTGTAAAATACCCATAATTGAAATTCCCGATTATAGCAAATTTTTAAATTCAAACAAATGCAAATTTTTTAAATAAATATTATTTATTCATTAAAACATAATAATGAAATATTTTTATGAATACTTTTTTTAATGTTTAATTTTCTAGATTATTGTTTGAACATTTCATTATTGTTTTCTTAATAAATAAATACTAGTTATTGGAAATTTTTTTTTGTATTTTTTCGGATTAGTAATAATTTTATAACTACATATAATTATTTATAATTTCACCGAATTAAAAGATTCCCGAATAATAAAATTCCTGTAATGGAACATTCCCAAATAATAAAATTCCCGACACTTTAAAAATAATGTTTAATTTTTTCATGAAAAAAAAACTATTTTCTTTAAAAAAGAAATGATTTGAAGTAGTCCTATTTTCGAAGTTTTAATTTCAGTTAAATCATTAAATTTTGAGATTTTTTAATGCCAAATATAATTTAAATTCCTTTAAATTTAAAATGTTTAAATGTTTCAAATCCTTATACATATATACAAATACTTATTTACATTTCTCTAAGATTTGCCAACTTTCAAAACTTAAGTGTACAATTTTTACATTTTGAGAGTTGATTAAAAACTTCATTTTAAACACTTGCCAATTATTAAAATTTTAATTGCTTTCGTTCAGATGTATGATTTATTATTTCTTGTGAAAATTATAATTTTCAGCAATTTTCTCTTCAAATAGCTTTATAAAGTCGCGTTTTTCTCGAATTCTTCAACGCTGGAATGAGTCAATAATGAATTAGGCTTAATATGAATAATTGTTAAACAATTTCTTATTATTTATCACAATATTCTTTCTTTGACAAAATTATATCTGCGTGGTATATATAGTGGAATTAAATGTTATGATTTTAGATAGTGAATGTACTAGTTTAATGTGAGCTAGCATTTCAAAAAGAAAATAGGTTTTTTATTAAAGTAAAAGAGCCCAACAATGTTAATCAGGGCCCAAAAAGACCAAAAAAGCTAAAAATTCTGAGCTATAAATAATGTCGAAATTTGAACTGGCAACAGTTAACTAATTACTATTATACTAATTAACTGATCAATAATTAATTGTTAACGTGACCTAGTCTGTTTCCATTTTCAAATCTTAAAATATCGATTATTATTTAAATAAAGTTAAGAAAGGCAAGAATTTTTTTAAAATATTCAGCCTATAACTAATAATCAGTGACGACTTATTATTCTTTAGTTTAGATATTTGCCAATGCAGTAGTGGAATGAAACTGATTCCTCAAATAAAAATGGATCATTGAACTCGAAATTCATTATACATATTCACGGTTTAATGCAACTGTCACTGATTTCAAATTTCAGTCTTTCTTCGTTGAGATAATATTAACTATTATATTTTTCGTTGTGCATTCATGCATTTTTGGACAATTCAACTATTCTGTTTTGTTGAAAAGTCATATTTTCTACATTGAAATACAATTTTTTTGTGGAAAAATCGTATTCTTAGCTGGAAAATGCAAAAATTCACTAGAAATTGTTTCCTTTCGCTTTCAAAATTCGAATTTTTCGTTTCAAAATTGATCTCTTTTGGTGAAATTAATTTATTTTTGTTCAAAATTCAACTATTCTAATAGACTATTAATATTCTTAGTTTGAAGATTCTACTATTTTGTTGAAGATTTGTCTTTATGGTTGAATTCAACTATTTTGGTAGAAAGTTCAAATCATCCCTTTTGGTACAAAAAAAATCTGAATTAGGTTCCGCTGTTTAAAAAATAATAATTTGTCTTTGCTGTTACAAAATCTAACTACTTGTTTGAAAGTTTATCTACTTTAATAAAAATTAAGTTGCTTAGTTAAATATTCATAATTTTAGTTCACGATTGTATTCATGTATTTAAGTATTTATTTTATAAGTGAAAATTTAAGCATTTTAGTGAAAAGTCCAAATTTGGTTGCAAATTAACTTTTTTGTTGAAAATTAATATTTTCAGTACGCCTTTTTCCATTTTTCCTTCTGTTTGAGCAAGGTTCAGAGAAATAGGATTTTTTTTTAATGCTAGACTATTATGTGCGCGCGCTCACTTTTATACTCATTTTTATCATTTACTCAATTTTCTAATAACAATTTATTTGTTAAAATATCCTGAACACTTATATTCTTGTTCACATATTACGTAACGTTATTTTAAACCCTTTTACCTTCCCATACCTTAACTACAGTTACGTAACATGTTTTTTGTATTAGTTTAAAAAACTTAACAGACGTTTCCTAAATAAAAATAGATATTTAGGATGAAGTGCGGTATAAAAATACATTAAACAATATTTTGACGTAACAAAACAATGCTTTTTTGATATTTTTTTAGTTTCACACATTTACAAATTATTTACAAGAAAAGAAATATCAGCCCTTTTTTTTTAAATTATATAAATTTTATAATTTTCATGAGACAATTAAGAAACATTTTTTAATATTTCACATATGTCAAAAAAAGAATGTAGAAGATGTAAAAAATATATATTTTATTTTGCAAGATTTTACAAATTATTAGACAAATTTTAGCCTTTTCAAAAGATATTTAGGGCTTTTGTATATTCAGAAGAAATGATAAATATTCCATAAATTTTCGGAAATGCTTCCAAGGTTTAAAATATTTTCAATCTACGCAAAGCATCTTGAATTCCTAAAAATATTCTTATATGAAACCCTTTTTCTTGAAATTTGGAAAAATAATTTAAAATGTAAAAAATTAAGCTCCAAATATTCAAAAATTTCTTGCAAATTTGAAGAAAATTAAAAAACATTTTTGATTATTTCAGATTCGCCAACAAAAAATCTAGATTAAAAAAAATGTTTTACGGGATTTTACAAAATAAAGGGAAATGTTCGAGACCTTTTAAAATTAATATATATATACAATGGCTCTTAAATTTTTAAAAATATTTTTATCTGACTGGAAGTTTTGAAAAGTTATTTAAAATTTAAAACGCTGTCTCAAACATCCCTAACTTGAATAACATTTATTTCTTCACTGGAGATCTTCCAAAGTTATTTTAATTAAGGGCATGTGATACTTTACCATATAGGTTTTCAGTTTTCCACACATTTTGTTCACAATTTTTAATTTGAAAAAAACAACATTTTTTGAAATCTTCTGCAGTTTAAAAATCTTCTTTATTCTCGTTTAATCTTCGCTATATTTATAGAATTTCATGGTTTATTTTATTTTTGATCTTACCAAATTCAAACTTTTGCTTTAAAATCTTCTACACTTTTTCGAAAATTAAGGAAATATTTGGTGTTTCAAAATCTTTTCGAATTTTTTCCTAAAGCTCATTTCTGAAATTAAAAAATCGAAAGAAATTGTTTTGGGAACTTAAAGCATTTATGTCATTACCCTGAATTTTAAAAAAAGTCCTAAAATATCTTATAAATTTTCATTCTTTTTTAATTGTTTCAAAACTTCTACATATCTCTTAAATTTACTCAAATTTGCCCAAATCTTTTTCATTAGTTCTTCTCTTGTTGTGGGTCGCTGAGCAAAATCTACATTTTTAATTCACAGCCTGAATTTTAAAAAAATGCATCCAGACTCAGAGTTCAATCTAAGAAAAATCGTCTTGACCTTCAAGTGACCTTGAAAATGGACCTGAAGGTCAGAATGGTCTAGGTGATGTACACCTTAACATTTAATCGACTTTTGTGAAGCATCTTGAACGTTTAATTTAAGAACCCCTATTTGACCTTGAAAATTGACCTGAAGGTCAAAATCGATGGTGCAGTCATATGTCCCCCTCAGTCCTGGTCAACCTTTTTCCAAACCATTTCTTCGTAGATAAAGTATTTTAGAAGATATTTGGGATTATAAATTAAAATGCTCCACCGC
>NC_046659.1:72331319-72331644 GCF_010883055.1 Belonocnema kinseyi
CACGCGCGCGTGTGTGTGTTTGGGCGTGTGAGTAGTTTTGAATTTTAATTTAATATTTTCGAATTGTCTTAAAAATATACTTTATTTAAAATTTGAAAATATATAATTGTAAATTTTCATGAGTGAATAATAATTCCAAATGAAGTAAAAAAATTAAAAGATTTGAAATCGAAAAAGGAAAAATTGTGTTCCATAAATATAAAAATTGAACTGTTAGAAATTGATACGAGGGTAGTTCAATAAGTCCTTAGAATGAAGTATAAAAACAATTTTTTTTGGGTAAAGTTTTTTTTATTTTTCAACATAATCTCCTTGGAGCTCTATA
>NC_046659.1:72331744-72333484 GCF_010883055.1 Belonocnema kinseyi
TCTAGTCGGGAGTGGTGCTGACTGAAAACAGATGATTTGGAGCGATTCGCGCGCCATCTGTTGGTCATTCTAAGGACTTATTGAACTACCCTCGTACCTCTGTAGTAGAATCGTTGCTTCCTTTGATTTTAAGTGGTTAAAATTGTAGAATTCTGAATTTCCATGCTAAACAATTCAAGTTTGCAAATTGCAATTGTTGCAGTCGACTTTTGAAAATTTTAATGTTTTTGAAGTTTCAAAAAGAAATTTTTGCAATTTCAAATACCATGAATTCCAAATTATTTTAGTTCGAAATGATAAGAGTTCTATTCCTTCTTATTCCCCTCGAAGTAATTTTATTTTGCTAAAATTTTTCTTGATCTTAAATGTTCTGTATTTGGACAATTTTTAATTGAATATTGTTCAATATATATTTACACCATCAAGCCATTTCCCTTTCGGGGTAGGCGTGACTCACTCGATGGGGAAAGGATTAATGTGTGGAAGGGATAGAGAATTTTCAGATTGATCCAGAATTCTCGTGTTGCTTATGTAAATAACACGTTCGTTTCACAACACTGCTCCGACCCATGTTGCTGATCAATCTCTATAGCAATCACCCAAAGTGAAGATTCTCACAAAGTCGTTATGTAAGGTTCCCCACTTGGGTCCATTAGTGGCCAAGGTCTTTTGTTTCAGGCGTCATTCACTCTACTGACACTCTTTTTATTAACTATTTGCCGCCATACTTTCCTGTCCTGGCATACTTCTCTAGCTTCTTTTATGTCCATGCACTTTTTCATGCAGGCTCTCGTGTTTCTGTGACTTCTTATGTCTCTTCTAACTAGGGTCTCATTCACACATTCTAACCATTCTTTCTGCGGTCTACCTCTGGGCACGCTGCCATTTACTTTACCTTGATGCACTTGTTTCGTTAGTCGTTCATTTGGCATTCTTTCAACATGCCCGAACCATCTTAACCGCTTTCTTTCCCATGTGTCTATTAGCGTCTCTTCTGTACCACATTCTTTTAGAATGATCTCGTTACTTACTTTGTCCATCAGAGTTTTCCCGCATATTATGCGCATGAATCTCGTGTCATTTGCTATAATTTTACTCTTATCTTTTTCTTGGTAAGTCCATGTCTCGCTGTCGCATAGTAAAGTCGGTACAAATATAGAATTATGTATTGCCATTTTAGTTTTATTTGATATATTTTTACTTTTGATCAGGGAACTTGCTCTACCATTAACATTCTTACCTTCGTTTATGCGTCTATCTAATTCCTCATCTATCTTCCCGTCCCTAGTAAATAAGGTATCAAGGTATACGAACTTATCAACTTGTGCAATTCTCTCATCATCTAATAAAATATTGCAAGGTGTTTTCTCATTCTTTCCTTCGAACACCATAGTTTTTGTTTTATTTGCGTTAATTTTGAGGCCCATGCTCTTCATTCTTGCATCTATATATTTTTTAATTTCAAGCGCTTTTAATTCGAAAATGTAAATTATTGCCTACTGTTTCAAATATTTGTTGAACTTAATGTTTAAAACCTTAATGTTTCCAAATTTGAAGAAAATGTAGGGTATAATGTAGTGAATAAAATTTCGTGAGCAATTGGATACATTCTCCGTACATTTTGTATGATCAAATATAGCAAAAACACAAACCCAAGACGACTCTCTCGGTTCCAGTTCTACTTCCCCCCTCTCCCAACCCTCCCTTATTAACTGAAGTTTTTGGTGGAACTGACGTTAG
>NC_046659.1:72333584-72344825 GCF_010883055.1 Belonocnema kinseyi
CACACACTACTCCTTTCCCCTGCCGAGTGAGTCACGCCTACCCCGAAAGGGAAATGGCTTAATGGTGTAATAAAAAAAAAAAAAAAATATAGCATATTTAATGCAATTTTATTTGAAAAGTATATCTTTCCTTCGCAACGAATTGTTGTATTTTTTCCCTTCAATTTTTAAGAATTTTTTAAAATTGTACCCAATATTGACAACAACTGAAGACTTCAAAATCAAGCACGGTACCACATACATGGAAAAGAAATTCACGTGAGTAGTAAAAGTATTTTTTAGTTTATACCATGTCCCTTTATATTTTTCACGATTATTTGGAAAAAGAAGATAACGGCTTGTATATAAACCGTCTAACGCTGCGTTTATTTATCACTCGTCATCATGTACAATGTTCAAGAAATTCCTCAAGAAATTGTCTCGTCTATTCTGGGACGATGAGGACAACCATTGTTTTTTTGCTGATAACCTCAGTAGTTTACTTTTATTCTTTTGGTAAGTAGTATACGTCAGATAATTAAAAGACAGTTTAAAAGTTGTGATTTGGACAACTACCATAAAATGCTCCTATTGAAATTTGAAAAAAGATAACAGTTTTTTTCTAAAGAAGAAAAAAAAATTATTTGTTTGGAGAAAAATAAAAATTAGAAGGCAACTAACCAAATCCCCTTCCTTCTCTTTTTTAATTCTTTCGTGTTTTTTATTTTTATTATTATCTATTCACAACAAAAAGAACATTTGTAAAAATTAATCGTCAACGTTTCAGCACTCATAAAGCACCCTTTTCAAGGCAAACAAAAAATTAAAATAAAAAAAAATAAAAGATACCCGAGCAGACAGGAACAGCAACAAACCCACAATGCCTTTTCTGACACCCGAGAATGAAATCATTTTTCTTTCCTCTTTTTTATTTTCGTCTAAAAAAGATTTTTGTTTCCTTTTTTAGGAAAACATTGTTATCTTTTTTTTCAATTTCAATAGGAACATTCTATGGTGGTTGCTCAAATTTGTTCAATGGATTCTTGGTTATATTTTTAGGAATTCTGCACATTAAAGTTGTAATTAATCTTTGTAGTAGGCACTAGAGTAAAAAAACGCACGTGATATAATTTCTTCCCTTATATTATTTTAGTATAAGTTTTTGTTTCAATTTTTAGCATACTTTTCCAATATGATAATACTATTCTATTCCTATCTAAAACAATCTACTCGCTGCGCGAGCACATTTTCATTGCGTCCAAAGCACGCGACTCGCAAGTTTGAATGTGCCTAAAAAGAGAGGCCATATTTTAGAATTTTCTTTTCTCAAATTGCAGCTCATTAAATTCGACAGGGATGTTTCAAGCCAATTTGAAAACGAAATTCAATTATTTATTGTTTAAATTAAAAAATTGTTTGAAAAAAAAAACATATTTTTTTATATTTATGCCAAACTGTTAAAACGTTTCGTATTTTAACACACTTTTACTATACGAGTGGAAGGCAAAATTGCCATACCAGTACACTGTACACGTGAAGGGCACTCCTCGGGGGATTCTTTAGTAACGAGAAAATAGTTTATTGGATAGAAATTTATGAGAAAAAATATTGAAATCAGGAAAAATATTTACCGAAGAGGCGGGGGTGTAATGTTTTTTTTGCGTAAACCATCGAGTTCAGCAATTTGGAACACTATGTGCGTCTCGACGAGCCGCACAACTTTTATTCTGCATTTTTTGTTATTAAATCGAGAGTTTTTTCTACAAAAAATTAGAAACCAGAAATTTTCATTGTAGCGAAAGCAATGACTTTTTAAACGAAACTCGCGAAAACTCGGTTTTGCTCGAGGAAATGATCTTGTTTTTTCCCCAACAGGAAAACCTCCACCGATGTCAATTATGTTTTAGAAATAGATTTTTTTCCGATATTTACATCATGAAAATTATTGTAAACCATTACCGTCAGGAATAATTCCCTCACGTTTTGACGGAAAAGAGTCTGCAGGGAAGTTTCGAGAACGGAAAACTTCCAGTGGCGATGTTGTGACATAATTGGCCATTGCTGCGTTGTGATTTTTTATCCGAAGAAAAAATACAGAAAGAGATTTAATATCAGTTGAAATTATTGAAACTCAACATTTCTCTTCACAATGAGAAATAGAATACGAATGATATATTTTTTTTCACATATCACCTCCATAATTCTGTTTTATAAGGTCCTAACTATACAAGTCAAAAAATGGGTTTTTTGGAATTTTTGGCGCTAATTATGATTTTTTTACGTTTTTCTAATGCAAATTGTTCCCAATACAATAAATACTACTTCTTACTCATAATCAGATTCTCAGATGAATTGTTTAAACAATATCTTATAATTGAATAATATTCAATTTGGATAATGCTAGAAAGTTGCGGATTTTTTCACATTTTTATCCAATTTCCAATTAGATTGAGGCGGATAATTATTATTATTAATTATAATTCATCAAAGTTTACAAATTAATTCCAAAAATAATTTATTATTATTGTTAATAATATTCGATTTGAATAATGCTATAGAAAATTGCGGTTTTTTTCTGGAATTTTTAAGTTTATGTCTAATTCCCAATTAGAGTGAGGTGGATAATTAATTAAAGCTGAAAAAGTTATTGTCTAAATCATTAATTATTATTTTTAATGATACTTAATTTGAATAATGTTGGAAAATTGCAGTATTTTCTGAAATTTTCAACTTTTTGTCCACTTGATACTTAGAGTGAGTTAATGATTTAAAAAATCTAACAGACCTAATTGCTTAAACAAATTATTATTGTTTATAACTATTTTTTCCTATATTGATGCTGGATGTTTGCTTTTTTGTGAAATGTTGAACTTTTTGTCAACTTGTCACTTCATATGGTAATAATTAATACAAGTTAAATAAAAAAAATATGTACAAAAAAAGTTCTGATTTTTCTGAAATGTTCAAGTCCCCTTTGCCTTTTTCAGTTAAATAAATATTTCTTTTTAAATTTTATTGTTCATTTGTTTTCAAGGTTATATGATTATTCTTTTAAATTTTGTTTTTTAATTTGACGAATTCAAGTCATATCTACAAAGTGGACAAAAAGTTTAAAATTTCAGAAAAGAACCGAAACTTTCTAGCATTATTCGAAATTAGTATCATTGACAATTATCTTAAATTATTTAAGCCAATGGTTTTTCAAATTTAATTAATTATTCACCTCACTCAAAAATTAGAAATTCAACAAAAAGTTAAAAATTTAAAAAAGAACCTTAAGTTTCTAGCATTATTCAACTTCTATATTATTAACAATAATATTAAATTATTTAAACAATTCATTTCTCATTTTTTGTTAATCATGCACCTCAATATAATTGGAAATTGAATACAAAGTTCAAAATAGAAAAAAACGAAACTTTCTAGCATTATCCAAATTGAATAATAATAAATTTTTTAAACCATTCATGTAAGCATCTAATCATACGTATGAAGTAGTATTTCATGTGTTAGCAACCATTTTCATTTAAAAAAAGGAAAAAATCACAATTTGCTCCAAAAACTCGGAAAACACATTTTTTCCTTTGCATGTTTAGTTTAGGACCCTATAAAACAGACTTATGCGGGTGATATGTGGAAAATAATATTCCGTTCGTATTTTGTAGCTCATTGTGGAGAGAAATGTTGAGTTTCAATAATTTCAGCTGATAGTAAGTCTCTTTCTGTATATTTTCTTGAGGTAAACATTCACAAAACTGAAATTACCAATTTCGTCATTTTATTTCTTTAATAAATTCTTTTAGAAATTTAATGCTGAGTTTTTATAAAAAAAGAGCAAGTCCGAGCGCCAAGGACGTAATGGAATCCACACGCTCAATTGGTTATGCGTAGATTAACACCAAAATTAAACTGTAGGATATTCTGTATTCACAAAAGTGTTCACTTTATTAAAATGATTTTAACCAAAAAATCCGCCCGCTTCGCGGGCACATTTCCTAGTGCGCTGCGCGCGCGCGTGGCTTGAAAGTTTGAGCGCGCCTAGAGCGAGCGACTGCTGGTTCTCGCGCATCGAGCTCGATAATATATTGATCTCGCGATGCGCGCTCGGCCTTTGTATATTCGTTACACTTGTGCACATATTTTTTTACATGCATTGATATTAAAACAGACGTAGTTTCATTGTATCTTTTTAAAAAAGACGCATTCTTTAAAAAGTTTGTTTATTAAACATTTTATTGCAACTTCTGCCGGTTTTTCAAAAACTGAATTTGCTCATGTAAAATTTTATTTTTACGATTAAGGCGTAGCGCATACGGTCTACAGATCAGCCTTGCCTTTTTAAACTTCTAAATTAAATCCCTACCTTAGTGACCCACGAAATTTTGATTAATAAGGGAGGGAATTGCGAATTCGGAAATAACTAGGCTTCCGCGAAAATTAAAGACGCTTTAGCGAGCACTTGTGAAACTTTGAATTTTTTTTGAAACCTCGCTACAAGCTCGCTCAATACTCTAAAATCATCGGCGCGAACTCGGTCTGACAGAGCACGGTGGGAGTTTTAGGATATCGCGAAAGCATCGTTAATGCTGGCGGAAGCCTACTTATTTCCGAATTCGCAATTTTCGAGGAAAAAAGAGGACTGAAAAGCTCTCTCCAACCTCGCGCGGAACTCTATTTTTCATGACAGAGCATGCAGGGAGGACTCGCCGAGTATTAGGATTTTGCCTCGGGAACTGTTTTATGCTGAGAAGTTCAACCAACCTTCAGCAGCGTTGTATTAGATAAGAGTTCGTATGATCTGATTTACACATTCCCGGCCCACAGTGGGAGAAAAATGACATTTTTGGTTCCAAATAACGTGCAGCCCACAAATATTGAGCGATTTGAACAAAAAGAAATTTGAAAAAGCTTTTAAGATTTTGAAGAGAGTTGTAGAGCCTGATTTTTTAATTATGTTTTCAATTTTTTATAAATAAACAAATATGACGACAAAATTTTCATGTTATCTATTTGACGTTCCCAGTGTTCGTCACTAACAGGACAATTGTTGAAGTCGCCAAGTTTTATAGAGTAACATTAGCTAAAGATGTTCCAGTATTATATATTAAACCACAACATTTGTCATAAATTATTTGTTGAAAAAATCTTCTCTACGATTTTCTATAATTATACGTTTTTTCAAGTTATATTGCAAGGAATTTGAATAAAAACAATATTATAATAATAAAATGCATTTGTTGATTAAATTTGTTTTAAAAAATCATAAAATTTATTAACAAGTTATGCATTTTCCTAAAATTATCACAAATTTCCTAATTAAAAATAATGTACGTCGAAAACAACGAATATTTCCATGAAAAATGCCAGGTTACTGCATTTGTACATTAACTTTGTCTATAATGTAAAAAATTATAATCGTAAGAGACATTTTTTTACATAATATTGTTTTCATTCAAATTTCTTGCAATATAACTTGAAAAAACGTATATTTATGAAAAATCGTAGACAAAATTTGTTTATAAAATTCTTTTTTCAATTGTCTAAAATTGGAATATCCTTAAATAATTCTAGTCTACGCAATTAAAGCAATTTCAACAATTTTTCTGTTATTGAGGAGTACCGGGAACGTCAAATAGAAAAAGTGGCCATTTTTTCGTCATATTTGATTATTTATAAAAAAATTAAAAAACTAATTCAAAAATCAGGCTTGATAACTCTCTTGTAATAATCTTGTAGGGCATTCAAAAAGCAACATTTTTCTTCTCTTGCATGTTTTTCATATCGTGCGTTATTTGGATTAAAATGTTCATTTTCGTGTGTTCTTTGGAATTTTATAAGTGCTATAACTTTGGTCAATTATGCTTTCATAAAAAAAATTCATTACGCTAAATTGTTTGCCTTTTTGAATAATATGAATATCCGAACAGAAAATTTTTGAATTTTGAAAAAAATATGGTCTAAAAATATTCAAAATGTGATCACTTGTTGAATTTTTGTCCAAAATGGCTGGCTAACGAACTTGACCTTCATTTTAAGATACTTAAAGAGTTTAACAAAGGAAAATCCAATCAGTCAATTCTTTCGAAAGTTATCGTACGAACAAAAAAACCATCCACGAACCATCAGATAGACAGACAGATAGACAGACTGGCAGACAGACACCTTCGTAAAAATCTGTTTTTCGGATTCAGAGGGTCTTAAAACGTAGACATTTGACAAAAACTGATAAAGACTTTGAAATTTGTAAACAAAAGCAATCACTATAAACTAACCAAAGTGCAGTCTATGTATTCTGCAAGTGTAATTGAATGATTTTTTGGTTAAAATCATTTAAATAATATTAGGCGATTTAAGAAATGAATACCGCGAGGAATTTAAAATTTATGGTGGAAATTTTTTCTATTTTGTGGACAAACTATGCAAGATACAAAACAAATGAATGTATAAAAAGTGAAAAAGCTGGAAAAAAGCCACAAGGTAAAATAACATATTTAATGATAAAATTGTTTTTAAAATGAATCTTGAAATTTACTTCTGACCTTTTTGCTCATAAGACGTGTGATGAGAATGTGCTCGTTAAAGCCGAAGGAGCTTGAAAAAAGAGAAATCACAATCAATAGGTTATCGATGGTTTTACCTTCAATTTTAAAAGTCGTGAAAAAATGGGACGGGGTATATAATGAATGAGCGCGTAGCGCGAAGTTAATACGTTATCGCGGAATTCCAAATGCTTTCAAAGTCTGCCAATTTGTTTAAAACATATGCAGAATACGAAGAATGTTCAAACCCTGTGGATTTGTTCCCTCGAATATTAATCTTTTCGCATCTTTTTCAATGTACAAATTATATAACGAAGTACCATGGATATAAGCTAATTTCTTCAGCGCGAAAAAAACGGAAGTGTCTTTACCTCATCTTGCTTGTTAAATATTTAGAGTATAGTATAAAATATTGTACGTAGTTTTATGGAGAACAACTAATTTTTTTGGCTATGACATTTTTTTAAAATCAATTTTATAAATAAAAACATATTCTTAAGAATAAGAAACTCAGAAAATTAATTTAATAATAACCATGAAATACAATAATTAAACATATCTAAATCATATGCATTGAAAACTGAAGAAGTTAAAAAAAAGGAATAACTTAAAACTGAACAATTTGAAGGAACTCCAGGCTTTAATGTTCTTTACAATTTTATAAAAAAAACATATTTTTTTAAGAATATAATTTTTTAAATGGTTAAAAAAGTAACAAAATAATTATTCGAAATATTCAAAAACTGTATAAATGTTAATCCGGAAAACTCCTGAATTTGTACTATCATTTCAAAAGTAAATAAAAAACGTTTACAAAAAAAACTATAGAAGCGACAGGAGAAGAAAATTTACTTGCTGGTGTAGCTAAAATGGCCCAATTCGGAAAAATGTGGCCCTGTAACGTATTTATTTAATTTTCCATAATTGAATATTTAAAAGAAATGGTCACTAATTTCGTTTCTGAAATAGAATTTTAAAAATTCGGGAGTTTCTGCATTATTATTCAGAATTTTTTTTATAAAAGTATTTTTTTTAAATATGTGTTTATGTACATAATTGGGCATACGAAAACTAGGAACTTTTGCATATTTTTAATTTTTAATATACTTCTTTTTCAACTTATTTCAGTTTTTAAAGCACATGACTTAGAATTTTTTTAATTATTCTTCGTTTTATATAGTTATTTTTTCAGTTTCTAATGATTAAAAATATGTTTTTATTTATAAAATTGTGAGGAACACGAAAACTGCGGAAGATTTTTCAATTTTTTAAAAATTTTGAAGTCATTCCTTTTTTTCAGTAATTAAAGAAAACGATTGTTTTGTTTCAATAAAGATTTTCTTACGTGCAGATTTTTCTTAGAGAATACATAAAACCTAGAGTTTTTTCAATTTTTTAGTTATTTTAAATGTTTTTCAACTTTAAAGTTAAAACTTTATTTATTTATTTGAAAAAAATCAGTTTTAAATTAAAATCCCCTTTTCAACCCTCTCAGTTTTTACAGTAAAATATCTCTTTCAATACATATTTTTCATTTGCATAATTTTTAAGTAAGGTTAAAAGTAAGTAAAGGCAGTAAGTAAGGTAGAATAGTATTATCAAAAACAAATTATTAAGTTGATAATTCAGATCCGGATAAAGTAATTATCAACAAGAATTATTATTATCATTTGAAACATCAATTCTTTCAAAAGAATTATAATTTTCATAAAGAGCCCTGCAGAAGTTTATAATTAATTAAAAGCAGCCGTATTAAACATTATTCAACATAGGGGAATTTTATATTATACCATCAATATGCCATAAGCATAGAATTTTGTATTAATATATTTTTGCTTATAATATTTATTCCTGCTTATTTTTATAATAACTAATAAGGCTCCTTCGATTTTACTTCAAAATTTCTGTAAGAAACTATAAAAAAATTTCGTAATATGTTTCATCATGAATATTCTGCTGAAATTTACGTAGCTAACTTTGGCTTCACAAATTCTTATAGTTATACTTTGCGAATGTTACGCATCGCATATTGTTTTGAATGAAACATATTAATTTTTTCGTGTTCGAAAAAAATAAGATAGACCCACTCAATTTATTTAAATTCATTTACTAATTTACTAAATATCATATTTTGAATTATTTTTTGGAATAATTTTATTGATAATTAATTGAATTAATTGAATTGAGTTATTCATTATTTCAATTAAATGGTAAACTCAGAGAAAAATTTGTCTTGAAACGAAATCATTGTCATGTTACTGATTTTGTTTTGAACCACTTGAATATCTTTATTACAGCAAAAAAATTATTTGTCTGCAAGATTAAATTCTTTTTAACTTTTTAAAGAGAAATTTAAAGTTGTGTCAAGAAGCATCTTTCTGACACAAGATGAAATTTCTCTGAGTGGTACCATATTATTCAATTACAATTTCGCTTTGATTTTACAATTTCAATTCAAAATGGAAAGAGTTGCTACGTTCATTGAATTTGACAGATAATTTATTTTCCATAAGATTCTATAGAAATATATAATTATCTTGGATAAAAAATGCATTATTGTTGAATGATTGTACACAAATTTAATTTTTAACCTGTGCTTACCTCTTTAGCCAAATCCATCAAACTGGTTTAAAGGCAAATTTTAATGCAAAGACTTGAGTAATATATTCTCGATAAATATTGAAGAATTTCAGATATCTAGGCACCAATCGATCAGTCAGCTGCCAAGTTTAATTGAAATCGGTTGAGAATTTCGTCCACAATCCACGAAAGATACAAAATAAATTATTATTACAGATAGGGATGCTTAGAAGCTTGTTTTGTAATGTTGAAGTCCGGGTATAAGACTTTTAAAAGGACAAAATTTCCTCATACTTGTGCTTTTTATTCAAGATCAATGAGAATTAAATTCAGACGAACTTATCAGTTTTTAAGTTTTCGACGTTTTGAAGGCTAATTTAAAAAAAATCTCAGTATATAAATGGCCCTATATGAGCATTATGATATCAATACAAAAAAAATAGTAAAGTTGTTTGTTGTGCGAAAAGTCTTACTTTTTCATTTTTCTGCTATATTTTTCTGAATCACCATGATGAAGCTCGTAATCCTTATTTTGGTGGTACTCTTTGTCGATGAGTGTATACGATGAAATCAAATTAATTAAAGAAATTTTTTGTCATTTCCTATGCAATGGATTTTACAATATTATTATATATTTGCTTATGAAGAATTTATAAAACACGAACAAAATTAAACTTAACTCTTTCACTTTTGTTTCGAAAAATTGCTTCATAATTGCTTCATTCCTTCAATTAAGAAATGTTTACTTCTACTGCAATTTATAATTTTAAGAAAAATTATCATTTTGAGTTCGAATGGAAAATTTTCCGCAGTAATTATATATAATTATGAATTGGATAAGAAAATTTTCGAAAAGCATTATAATTCATTTCTCGAACTAGAAATTTTCTAAAAGAATTATAATTATAACTGGGAAAAGTGATTTTGTTCAAATTAATTACAATTTTAACTTGGACAGTGGCAATTTTTCAAATAATTATAATTCTGATTTGGAACAGGGAAGTTTTGGAAAGAACGATATTTTAGTAGGTTCAGCGAATTTGTCAAAAGATGTATAATTCTGTCTTTAAAGAGGAAATGTTTCAAGAAGAATTATAGTGAAAGTTAACAATGCAGAACTAGATAAACATCATAATTTTTTAGGGGTAGAAGAAAATATTCTTTAAAATCATAATTAACATTGGAAAATAAAACAAAAATCCACTTCCGCACTAAAATGTGGCTAAATTGAGGGCCGAAAAGTTCAATGAAAAAAATGGGACAATACCCACTAATATTTTCGAATATTTTCATTCTAAATTTTCAATATTTATTAAACGTTATTAATACTTCCTCTATGATAAATTTCATAGATTTGCTAATTAATAATATAATGAGGAAGCAAATTGCTCATGAAATGAACGTAATATATATTAATAAATACAAATATGAAATACCCAAGATCGAATTTACAGCTCATTTAATTGAATATTATAATTGTGAAAAAGCGACATAAAGTAAATGGGCAATATATTTTTATAATTGTGAAGAACGGTGTTTCCCGCTAAATGTTAGATGCGAAAATTGAGCGGGGATGACAGAATTGCGCAAAAAGACTTGAAGCGACAGATTTAAAAAATTTTTGTTTTGCAAGATCTTCTTATAAACTGAATAAACAGAGAAATTAAACCACATACCTTGCTATCGTTCGCTAAAGTTCTATTCTTCTTCAACCCTACAAAACTGAATTAAATAACTGCAACATTTATTTACAATAAAGTCTTTGTCCTGATGTTTTAGTTTGCGTAAAAGCCACGCCAGATTTCGGAGCCCAGCAGGTTTCAGCACAACCATTACCTGCAGCCAGTAAAGTTAACGCCAATCCCACATCATATTCCGCAGCCCAAAAGGGTTAATCACCACCATTACCTGCTGCCAGTACAGTTAACGCTACACCTGTATCATATTCAATAGTCCACCATAATCCACCACATTTACCTCCTGCCACTACAGTTCACCTTAAGGCGAAACGGTAGGTTTGGCTGAGGACGGCAATGACTGTAGTGATATCTAAAAGAAAATCGGAAATACAGTCTAGTGCCCCCTGGCAATTATGAAGACAACCTCATACCCGAAAATTGGTAGGATTCGGTTGGTAAAATTT
>NC_046659.1:72344925-72354375 GCF_010883055.1 Belonocnema kinseyi
TAGGCAAATTATAATCCAAATTAAATGAATATATATTTTGAGAAATTTAATAGAAACTTCATGATTATATGGTTCATATATTCTACAAAAATACTTTTGTTATATGGGATCAGGCTCGAAATGAAACGCGATGCCCGATCGGGGCCCAAGCGCTGCGCCCAGAGATAACGATGCATGGCCCCGATCGGGCCCATATGAATTTATTTTTCTTATTCTTAATTAAAAGGGATTCTTAAATAAAATAATATTAAAATCGAATATATCACCTCCTTAACTGAAATTTGAAAATATAAATATCAGGTTATCTAACAGATCGCGATCTGAAAAAATTGGAGTATGTCAGACACTTTTTCTCGAGCAAATGGGAAAAGTCAAACGACGCAATATAACAGCCAGCATTTGTGTATGATAAACCATTGAAGTATTTTGCAATATATTTTTGGTTTTAATTTTTAAATTGAAGTTGCTTACAACTTTTATATTGAACTTAATTGTAAAAAGTTATTTTGAAATAAGTGGATTATAATATCGCACAGGCTCTTTAAGTTATTTTTACAAAAGCGAATATAAATAAGAAGATTGTATTTACATTCCGATTGTATCAAATCACCTAAAAATACGTGAAAATAAATATTTTTATGACGTCATTGTTGATCTAATTCGTTTTCACATTCAACAAATGAAATATTACTTTTGCTACTTTTCTTATGAATAAATAACCTCATTAAGAGGTTAGGTTTCATCTTTACATTCTCAATAAATTTACTTATTATAGTCTTCAGCACGTAATTCAGGAATATTTTGAAGTATACTATACCTACGCACTCGTCTTGTGCATTTTTTGGCATTTTTCCCGCTTAGTTTGTCACGTTTACAAATAATAATTGAAACATTTTTGACGCTTGACACTTTTCATTGAAACTTGGGCGATTTGGGGTCAACCCACTTTAGTCTCCGAAATTAATGGAGCGCCATCTACTGGCAAGCTTGGCTGTTAAGCCGGGGTCTAGAGGGGGCCAAATTTAACAACCACAAAATTATGTGCCCGATCTGGCCCAAATCGGAAATAAGGCAAACATTTGGCAATTTCTGCACTGGGAACTAGTTCTGCGAGCCTATAGAGATGGCGTTTCAGTGGGAAATCGGTCTGGCCGGGTCGGTCCCAGGTATGGGCCACAGAGTTCTATCGATCAGGGCCAGATCGGGAAATCCGATCGGGGCCAGATTGGTATTAAATTTTGAAATCGGGCGATTTCTGCACGGGCAAGGAGCAAGAAATGGTAAAATAATTAAAGTAAAAAAAGAGGTTTAACAGTATGGAAACAAGATGTATTTTCTTTGCATGGGATTTTAACGGATTCAAACCTGCATTATATAATAAAGCTAAAGAAACGATTGTGTTAAACAACGAGGTGCTGCACTCGTTGCATGGGTATTATAGTGAACGATTAGGCCTAAAACTTAGAGATCACTAACCCCCACACCCTTAACGCATTTGTACCAACTGTGCTCAAGAACGGTTTTCTGCAGTTTTCCTGCCCCTTAGCTAAAGATCGTAGCAAATGCGAGCGCTTCTACAAGAAATCCGTCTGCAGACGGTAGGGTATAAATAGGGAGAATGGGTTTTGTATATGTAAATATACAAAAACCTTATAGTTTATCAATATAAACGTCTTTAAAAACATTTCCTTGCTCTTAAGTACCGATTTCCTTGACAAAATACTATAGAAAAAAATTCACAGTTCCTAAACAAGACCTTTTATCTATGTAGTGAGACAACTCGATTAAAGATTAAATTAGCCAATTGTTACGCCGTAACAGTTTTTAAAATATTTTTTACTTATATCTTGTGCAACATTAGAAACTGTGCCAATGATGAAGTTTATTGTTCTTGTAAGTCTACGGTACATTACTCTTTTGTAACCACCAATAACAGCGAGTGTAGGAAAAATTGTCACACCTCTGATGCGTTTCATAAACCCTTCAAAGCTAATTTTTCCTTTTCAACAATTAGATACACCTTAGCCTCCGTAGAAAAAACCGGTCCCCTTATATATAGTTTTAAATAAACAAATTTTATTCTGGTGTTAATAAATGCAAGTTTTATTTACGAGAATACACAACCTAACCTTTTTAATTAATCCCAACTATTTACAAACAAACACCAATTTTATTACAATTACTGTCACATATTTCACATTGATCTTCTTAGGTCAGTTTTCAACATTTTCCTCGGCCAATTTATTTTAACATACCTGCATTTTTTAAAAATCAATTTCAATCAAAAATTTTTACCTAGGTAAATATATTACTGAATCATATTGCTTAATATTCTAACCATATAGTTTTTATATGATTACTGGAACAGTTTCCAGTTTAATTTTTCAATAATGTCTCATACAAACGGATACAACAGCAGACATTGAGCACTGCAACCATTTTGCCAAGTCTCTTTATTCGGATAAAAATCGTAATCAGAAATTCTTTTGTGAATGCTTAACCGCCCAGCAGTAGCGTAAATAATTAAGGGCATGTGATACTTCGTCGTGTGGTCAATCGGGTACAATTCCCCCGGCTTTTTTCCACAAAAATGAAAATTTTTAAAAACTGAATTCGGAGATGCTATAAAATGTCATAACGGTCGTTCCCACACTCTTTTTTTAGGGATAATAACAACAAAAATTCATTGCGCTAAATAAAAAGTTTATACATTTGCATTATTTTGTGGTTAAGGTCGTTTAGCAAAATAATTTTTTTCCAATTAACTCACAAAAAAAATTTACGGGGACGTCCGTTAGCATGTTCGCTTCAATTCCCCAAATTTTTTAAACAAAATATTTATTATTTTGTCTACTTATCTTTCACGGTATTTTGCACAGTTTGACCGAAAAATGTAATTTTTGGATTTTCCATTATTTTTATGTTGTCAAAATTTGAATTTTCGATTTGTTAAGAAAATTCAAAAAGTTGTTACGATAATATTGTAGGGCGTTCAAAAAGCAACATTTTTCTTCTCTTGGCTTTATTTGATATCCTGATTTATTTGTCTTAAAATGTTCATTTTCGTGTGTTTTTTTAGAATTTTGTAAATGATAAATCTCTGGTAATTTTTGGCTTTGTGAAAAGTCTTCAGGATAAATTGTTCGCCTTTTTGTATACTATGAATATCCGTGTAGAGAAATTTTGAATTTTGGACAAAGTGGTCTCAAAGATATTCAAAATGCGCTCACTTTTTGCATTTTTATTCAAAATGGCTGTCTAACGAACTTGACCATTAATATAGGACACTGATAAAGTGTACCAAAGGCCGAATCTAGTGGAATAATTTTTTCACAAGAGAGAGGTAAAACTTGGTTTTCGGATTCAGGAGGTCTCAAAACGTGGACATTTAACAAAAACTGGGGGGGGGGGTCAAATTTTAAATAAATCTAATACAGTAAAATTCTTCCATAGCGCCGATTTTGGGGCGGACGGTGGGTGGGAACTAACTTATTACAACCAGGTTCGCTTTTGTTTGTTCATCCTTGAGTGCTCGCCTGAGTGACAACAGCAGACCCCGCGCACGCCGCGCAGCTCCTCTTACAGCTATCTGCGGCGTGGCGTCAATTCTCGGTAGGGTTGTAGAAGGGAGGGCTATTGAAGGGTTTCAATGTATCTTCTCTGATTACAATGTAAAAAATAACTTACTCCTTCAAATCATTAGAAGTTATTAAATCGCAACTTCTAAAACAGTTAAAAGTTCGTTCTCGCCAAAATAATTTTTCTTTTCTGTTTTTCTTAATTTACTTCCAGTGCAGAAAAAAGTCTTTCGTATTAACTATAATCCTGCTGAGGACGTGTACACATACTTACGGCGCTTCAAACGGCTGTCAAATTGGCTAGGGGCAAAGTAAATCTAAACGGATGAGTTGTTGAACGCCATATTTTAGACACTTAATCTGAAATTAATTATACTGGTCGGTTCAGCTCGGATTTTTCTCGAAAATATCCTTCTTGTTGTTGTTTGTTGTACATGAAAATGGAGTCTATTTTCTCGCTTGAAAGTCGCGCTAGCTATACAGCAACATGTCAGTATTGTGCTGGGAGACGGACAGGAGTGGAAAGCGGGGGACTCGCCTGTATCATCAAGTTGCCCTCAAACGGCTGTCAATTTGGCCACATCGAAACTACGTCTAAACGCATGAATTGTTGGCCGAAATATTTTAACCACATAATCTAAAGGCAATTATGCCGAACCGTTCAGCTCGCATTATCCCGAAAACGTTTTTGTTGTTTTTTGTAATTGAACGTATTCATACGTGCATTCATTATCAATTGGCGACTTACCAAAAGAAATGTATTAGCAACAACAAAATTTTGGAGTGTCAGACGTAAAGGAAACCAAATTTATACTTGAACATTTTTAAATTTTGAAGATGTTGAATTTTTAACATTTACAATTTAAAGTTGTACAAATGTTCCGCGTCGAGGCAAAAAATCATGAATGTAATAAATAACCAAAAAAAATTGTTATTCATAAATTAGCGAACAAAAGTTATATCTACTTTTTTTGTCTCGGTGGCCCATGCGGTGAACACTAGCCTAGCAAGGGAGTTGTTCATCTCCGAAGAGTCGTGGGACCGGTACCTCTAGAGAAAAAGGTTTTCTCTAAGTACTTAAGGCTGTTGCTCTTGGTCGTTCGGAACCCACCTTAAACTGTAGGTCCCCCTTCCACCACCAAGTAAGTGTGTGGAGGGTGTGTAAAGGAATAGAGAAGGTGTAAGAAAAAATGTAAACCCTTAGGGGACACATTAGAAGCTTCCAAGTTATATCTACTTTATTTGCCACATTTAAATATACTTAACTAATATTTTTAGGAGAAGATAAAAACAAAATATTGCTCACTAAAATTTTCAACCCATCCTTACCCCTCCCCCCTGCATTGCCTCAAAGATGACTCAAAAATTATAATTAAACGTTTTTACGTACTATTGTTAATTTTTAGCAATTTCTCTCGTGATTTTCATACAAATAATTACCGCTGGACAATTCAAATATTTTCCATGACTTTTTAAACAATTATTAATTCCCAAAAAATGTGAAAAATAATCCCATTTTCTTATTGAAATGTAATAGTTGGTAATTGCTTGGAGTATTAAATTTTCTTTAAAACATATCATTATTTAAACGATTAATTATTGTCTATTTACAAAATTTCTAAAAATTGAGTCAGAGATGTCCTATTTTTCCCAAATTGATATCCTAAACTACGTTTTCTTGATTAATTACATACTTTTTAACAAATCTCTATTTCTTTAAACAATTTTTATTCGCTATAGCAGTTTTTTCCGATAACTTAAGAAAAAATAAAATAAAATACAACACATCCAATTATTTTTCTGACTATACAGATTATAAAAAATGTATTAACTATTTGTTAATTGTTTAAACAAATATAATTTTTTCAATCAATTATTTTTCTAAAAAATTTGTTAAAAATCGTATGAAGCATTTAAAGTTTGATATTATTATAATATCTCTTTCAGCAGTATCATTTACTACTGTTAAATGTTTACAAATTGTTAAGTCTCCCAGGTAATGTTGGCTCTTCAGCCATTCTGATGGATTTTCTTGAAGGATATATGTCGAGATTCTAAATCGCGCAAAAAAGTTACGTGAATTTGACGTGAGGAAGTTCTGCATTTTTTTGTCCAAGAATTGTTTCATTCTCTTTAGTTTCAAACGTTTTATATTTTCGTGACATCCAAATTTTTTGTCTATTTCAAAATTGGCTTCTCTTATGCGTTTTATTATTCAACTGATCATAGATAAATTGTACTAATTGTGGAAAGTTAACTAGAGTCATGTTTTGATTATTTTTATTATTATAAATGACCTAAAGTAAAGCACTTCGTCCCCATAAATGTTGTTGAGAGAAAATGTTGAAATTTGAATCGTAATTTGCATTGGTGTATGTACTTTTTTCTAATATAATCATAGTAAAGATTGTAACAATATTATGAATGCAATAATAAATGCACTTTTATAATTTAAATTTTATTATGACTTTTATGATTGATTTAATAGTGCGGCAAATAATATTTAAACCATTAATACTCAACTTAAATAACATTGAGAAAAAATTAATTATGTTTAATTCAGAAAATATGATTTAAAAAATATTTTTGGAAAAGTAATTGTTGAGATGAATTATACTTCTTTAAACAGTTAAAAAATTGTTAATATATTTTTTTATACACTATTCAGTCAGAAAATAAATTCTATGTCTTCTATTTTATTTCAATTTTATTTAATTTGTCGAAGAAAAAATGCTTGGGCAAATAAAATTTTTTAACAAATAGAGATTTGTTATAAATTGAAAGAAATTGATAAAAATGATATATTTATTCAACAAAAAGTACTTTAGGAAACCAATTTGAGAAAAAACGTAATACTCCAAGAAATTACGAACTATTATATTTCAATCAGAAAATACGATCATTATTTATATTTTAAGGGAATAAATTATTGTTCAAATAATTTAAATTTATTTCAACAATTAAAATTTGTTGAAAAATTCATGGAAAATATTATAATTGTCCATTAGTAATTACTTGTATAAAAACGACGACAGAAATTGTTAAAAATTAACGATAAAACGTAAAAATATAGTTTTCTGATTTTTGGTCATATTTGGGCGTTGCAGGGTGGGGGGGGGGGCGTTAGAAAAGTTATTAATATGGATTCCTTTCGTATGCACTCCCCTTCTATCCCTACGAAACTTGCATTAAATTATTAATGATGAAATACATTACTTTTTAATCTGAAATAAAAATAAAAAAGGTTTTAAAAGAAATAGAAGCGTATAACATTAAAATTATTATATCAAATGTCTATTACCATTTTTTTTGTGTACCTTCGTCTGGTACTGCTTATTCTGATATTGCAAAATAATGATCACATTTTATTTTTTCTGATCCTAATAGGGCCCTGCTGTGCTTGTTTAATCATTTTCCCTTTTCTTAAGTGAAGCTGAACAATTTTTTTTTTTAATTTGTCATTAAAGAAGGTTCTCAAAGTACCTAAGACCTTGACGATTACATTCTCATTGCGATAATCGCGCTTAACAGATAGGTTATACAGGCTCTATTTTTTTTTAATTTGGGCCAATAAAAAAATTCGGCTAGAATAGTTTTGAAATATATTTGGTATCTAGTGAAAATTTGAATGAAATTTTTGGATCTAAAAAAAAAAAATTAAATTTATCTATTTTTTGAAAAAAAATTTTTTTTAAAGTATATAACTTTTATAATTTTCATCAAAATTAAAAATTTTATTTGGATAATTTGCAAGTCTTTTACCTATCTATAAGAAACGTTAACAAAAATTTTTATAATATTAAGAAAAAAAATTGAAAATTTTTAAAATGCTATAATTTTTTTAATCTTGGGCTAATCGAAAAAATCGGCTAGAAATGTTTTGAAATATATTTGGTATCTAGTGAAAATTTTGAATTAAATTTTTGGATTTACGAAAAAAATAATTTTTTATATTTTTTGAAAATTTTCAAATTATTGAAAAGTATATAACTTTTCTAAAATATCAAAAAAAAAATTTTGAAATTTTGAAAATGCGCCCAATTTTTTAATTTTGGTTCGAAATATCTGATTAACGAACTTAGCCTTCATTTTGGGTAACTTCAGAAGTGTATCAAATGCGAACTCGATTGGACAAATACTTCAAAAGTTAGCGTGGCTACAAAATTCAGGTAACCATACATACAGACATACAGACATACGGAGAAACAGACGGACACCGATGAAATTTCATGATTTTCGGATTTTGCGAGTGCCGAAACGTAAAGATCCGTTAAAAACCAGAGATCGAAAATTTGGACGATTACATTACATTCTCAGAAATGAGAATGTAAAAACTATTACCTTTATTAAAAAAAAATTGTTTATCTTCTTTTCGTGTCATTATATGTCAATCGGGGGGCAATTGACTTAAGCCGACTTGAGTGGTTGTTTACGGAGAACGGCTTTTGGGATTCTCTGACTTCTAAAATACATGGCCTATGGTTTTTGCGAAAAAAAAAGAATTGGGCAGAAATATATAGTATAAAATTAATACAAGAAACATAACGAATTTTGTGGAAAAAGAATGAGCTAAATAAACCAGTAATCATGACGACAATTTTCTTGCAATATGTTCAAATTATAACCAAGTTCACGGTTACTGGGACCGTCACATTATTAGGACATTTACCTTAAATTTTAATTTGATTTATGGTCATCAATCATTATTAATTATTGATGAAATTATTGTTTAATTTTTAAAAATTATTATTGAAATTATTTTATAGCAATAATGTCGTTACTAAAACACTTTTTTATTTCTGTCTCAGCAAATTTCATATTTGTTTACTTGTTTGGGTAGTTCTGAGAGACTGGACTAGTTTCTTTAGATTTTCTGCCATTTTGAGTTTTGAATTTGTACACAATTTTCTGAACTAAAATATGTTATGACTGAAGTGGTTAGATTTTGTAAAATTATTGTATATAGTTTAAAAATTTATTAAGTGGGACACTTTTTTGGTTGGGTTGTGATTTTTCTACGGGAATGCGTGATAAGCTAGAGTTTTACATAAATAAAATGGCCCTAAAACATTTTTACAAAATTTTCATTTTTTGAGTCTTTATTGTTATTTAACTTTTTTAACATTGTTCACTGAGAAAAATGGATTATAGCCGGTAATTAAAAACATGTTATCAGGTATAATCTTGGACTATTAACCATGGGACAGCGATTCAGATTATACGAACTAAAATATACAGATATTAAAGAATATATAATACCGGATAAAATCTTGTATTATGAATTGAAACAGGAGATTTTTTAATTTAAAATCTAAATATATTGAAGCCTAAAATATAAGATATTATAATCTATAATCCAAGATATTAGAATCAATAATCCAAGTGCCTAAAATATAATGTCCAGGATTTTACGAACTATGATCCAAGGTATTAAATCTACCGTCCTAAAATATTAAAATTCCCAGAGTTCAAAAAATCTAAAGAACTTATTAGTGTTGTGAGTGTAAGGAGGAAAATAAATTAAAATTGAAACGGAAATAAGTAATTGAAACTTTTTAAACAATTACGCAAGGACCGTTTGACACAATGCTTTATTCAGTGTTCTTTTTGATTTTCAAATGCAAAAAAATCTGGTCAACTATTTTGAGGTTATTTTATTTGGGCAGATGACAATTCCGCCACAGCTACCTGTGTACCGTTCCCCCACTACGCGGCGTCTACTGACCCTGCCGAGCTGCTGCCAGTGAGCTTGGTCAGCGGGGAGCATTTCTTCCTAATGAGGCCTAAAATATGGAATATAAAATTTTTTAAATTTCCCACTTAGTAAATCACAAATATGATATTCGAAATCTACGAATTATAACGATTCCAA
>NC_046659.1:72354475-72358325 GCF_010883055.1 Belonocnema kinseyi
CCCCCCCCCCCCCCGCTGACCAAGCTCAGTGACAGCAGCTCGACGGTGTGAGGGGAAGCCGCGTAGTGGGGGACGGTACACAGGTAGCTGGGGCGGAATTGACCATCGCCCTTTTATTTACCGAATTGTCTATGCAAACCGAAACTATTTCATCTATTCTTGAAATTGATTGATTTTTTAAAATATATACTGGTTCTAGTCGTTGAATTTTTGGTGGCACTTTGTATTATATCCTGAATAATATTCATGTCGTAGCCCACTAGCCGACCCAGTCGATTAGCCGACTACCTGGCCAGTCGGCTAATCGACGCTGAATAGACGACTGTATCTGCACCTGCTGGCGTTCGTCTATTGAACGGATGATGGCAGACAACAACCGGACAGTCGGCTATCCGACTAGGGCGTTTCAGCCCAGTAGACGATTATGCATACGGTTCATTATATAATTTAAGGATTTTGAATTTTCATTAGTTCTTCATGGTAATATAATGAGTGAAAAATAATAAAAAGAGTTCCTATTAGAAATGTTAAGCCATTTGCAATTTAAATGATGTAGTTATGTGACACGAAGTGTGTTAGTATGGAAATCTTAAATAAAAAAATTATGTGATTATTAAAATAATTAAGGGCATATGACACAGCCAAATACCTATATTGCCGACCTCACTTTATCAGTTCACTGAATGTTTTTTTGAACCTAAGAATTTTTTTTGTAAATAAAATATCGAGCTGATACTTTGGGAAATGTATTAGAGTACAATAAAGTACGTTTAGGTACTGCATTTCGGTAGAAACTTCACTGAAAATTATTTTATCTTTTTTCTGAACCTCGACATTTTTTGAACATTCGAACTTTTTTTATACATAAAATATTGGTCTCAAACTTTGAGAAATGCCTAAAACGTACTTAAACGTACTTTATTGTACTCTAATACATTTTCCAATGTTTCAGCTCAATATTTTATTTGCAAAAAAAGTTCTTAGGTTCAAAAAAATATTCAGTGAGCTGATAAAGTGAGGTCGATAATATAGATATTTGGCTGTGTCACATGCCCTTAAGGAAAAGTACAAAAAAATATTGTGTCTTTTTTCAGTGCGTTTTTATTCAAGATAGTTAGAAATAAAATTACAATCTTTAGGAACATCAGGAAGAAAGTTTTGAACAACTAATTTTAAAGTAATGTTTTAAAAAAAATTTGGTATTTTATACCAAAAAGAGAAAATTTCAACAAAAAATCATTTTCAACCAAGAAAGATCATTTTGTTACCAAAAATAGATGAATCCTGTATTAAAATTTCTTAACCAAAAGAGATAAATTTTCAAACCAAAAACAACACTTTTCAACAAAAGTGTTCATTATTTGTGAACAAACTAGTGGAACTTTCTAACAAAATAGATACATTCTCAAGGAAAAATATAATAGTTGTTGTTACTTCAACCAAGAAATATTTTTATTTAAAATCAATTTCGGTTGAATGAAACTAAAAAATAAGACTTTAAACAAATTAGTTAATTAGATCGAACTTAGCCGTATATCATTGCAAACAGCGACGTCGCGTAATTTGAGTAAATGAAGCTTACTTTTCCACGTTAAAAATTAATTAATCTTAGACAACACAATTGTTATGAACTTTTATGATCGCTTCATGGCGACTTATATAATAATTGCATTTCATTATTATGAGCCTCGGTGGCTTAGTTGGTTAGACACTCGGACTTCACCTCAGAGGTCCGGGGTGTTCGATCTCTGAGCCAGTACCTGTGGAAATTTTTCAATGTACCTTTACCGAGATTCTGGTGTTTCAGAACCCACCTTAAGCTGTAGGTCCTCCCATCGTGTACTTGACTGCAACCCAGTCCGTCAATGATGGGGTAAAAACCAGGCTTTGTCCAATATGTCTTGGTAGACTGCTTTCATCAGATCACTTGATTGCATTATAAAAATGCGTCCGTGACTGATGACATATACCGGGACAGCCCCGTGCAAAAATGATCAAATAAAAAAATCCATCTTTCACCAAAAATGCCTTCGACATATTGGACATTATTATTATTATTATTATTATTATTATTATCGTAGGCTTTCTTATTGGCTCAATGATTAATTGTTTATAGAAGAAAGTCATATCCTAGCCCTATTGAGCAATAGTCAGTATAAAATTAAAAATTTCATTACGTATTTTGTATAGTTTTCTTAATTATAATTATCCAGTTTTTACCTGAAATGGCTTTTTTGAAGCTAGTTCATTATTTAATTCACTTTGTTATAATGAATGAACACAAATAAAACGAAAAATTTAAAAAAATTACTCAAGAAAAACTTTTTCTCTGTTGTTTCCAAAAATTTTAATTTTATTTCTAATTATCTTGAATAAAAAAAATGTTAAAGACACAATATTCTTTTGTACTTTTTATTACTTATTTTGATCATCGGATAATTTTTCATTTAAGATTTTTATCCTAATACACTTCGTGTCACATAACTACTACTACTAATACGTCACATAACTACTACTACGCGGAGCAGGACGCAGAGACCAAATGGATGCGCGCGCATGCCTGCATGTTTTATAATCTCCAGTTGTTGCGAATTAATTTCTGATGATTATAAGAATTTAACATCTCGAGATTATTATGTTGGGTAATATCTTCATATATTAGGAAAATATGTTAGATTATACGCGATATAATACCTTTCGTTACGGGGTATTATCCTCAACTTGTAATATCCACTTTGTATAATCCATTTTTCTCAGCGTTCTCATAATTACTTTTTTTTTCTCCCGATCGGTACAAACTATCGCCATAATTTTTTGCATGTTTCGTTAAATATGTCCATTCTATGAAATAAAAATCATTTGACCATTGTTACCTAAATATTGATGAAAATAGCAACAATTTTTATAAACAAATAGAATTCGTTGTAACATCTCGACTGATTTCAATGCTTTACTTGACTAATTACGATAGCTCGTTTAATTACGAATATTTTGGTAAAAAAAATTGGGGTACTCGCATATCATCAAAAGTTGTGCATATTTTCGTGTACGCGATGTACGATATTCACGTTAAAACGTGTTAGATGCTGCAGGTCGAGACACGCTGCAGCGCGCTGAGAAATTCTCGTATCGTACGTTGCGCGACATAGAGCGCGGATCGTCAACACGAAAACTCACAACTTTTGATGATATGCGAGTTCCCTAAGTTTTTTAACCAAAATCTTCGTAACTGAAAGAGCTATCGTAATTGGTCAAGTAAAGCATTGAAATCAATTGAGAAGTTAGGACAAATTTCATTTGTTTATAAAAATTGTTGCTAATTTCATCAATATTTATGAAACAATGGTAAAATAATTATTATTCCATAGAATTAACATATATAACGAAACAGGCAAAAAAAATTATGGCGATAGTTTGTACCGATCGGGACATTAAAATTAATTACGAGAACAATGCTAAAAAAGTAAAATAACAATAACGATTCAAAAAATGAAAATTTTTCAAAAATGTTTTAGGGCCATTTTCTTTGTGTAAAACTCTAGCTTATCACGCATTCCCGAAGAAAAATCACAACCCATAAAAAAAAAGTAGCCCCCCGAATAAGAATTCTTCGACTTGAGTTCGACTTGAATTGCCCCCAATCAAGACATGCTGAAGTCGAAAAGGTCGACTTAAACATGTCTCAGTTTTGAGACGGAGCCAGGCTTCAATTTATGTCTTGGAGACAAGTTTGTATGGCTTGAAGACATAAATTTATCTCTTGAGTCGTATTTTTATGACTCCAACACGTGCGGTTTATAACTTCGAGGGTATACCTGCCCTTTGGTAATGGTTAAACATTTGGGTATAT
>NC_046659.1:72358425-72376024 GCF_010883055.1 Belonocnema kinseyi
ACTTATTTACGGATTGTTATTTGTATTATACTTGTATGACGATGATACCGAAAATGTTGTTAGTTTTTACGTATTTCTAACGGCTTAGGAGATCCTTCTAGAAAGTTACAATTTTTATTTCTTTTCAAGGGTTATACTCTTTCAGACCCACCGATTCTGGATTTTTAAAATAAAAATAACTAATTTAATAATTACAAATTTTTCATTCATCAATTTTAATTTCATTTATGAGCCAAGAAAGGTTCGATAATCTCAGCCAAGACAAGGCCAAGACGAAGGCCGATGTCTCAAATCAGTTTTGAAACGCAACCAGACATCGATGTCTTGGAGACGAACTCAAGACATAGCCAAGTCGAACTCAAGTCGAATCATTTTTACTCGGGGGCCACTTGACAAATTTTGACACTATAATAATTATAATTCAAGTATGCTTAATTACTTGAGTTTATTATCAAATCATGAAGAGCTCGAAACTGAAGATTGTCCTTTTTGGCCATCGTGATCGTCGCGATACACTTATATATTTTTCAAATTTTGCTAATTTATTTTTGACTTTTTTATATTTACTCGTCTCGACGTTTTTCTCTACTAAATGCTGCCTTAAAAAGACTTTTATGTGGCAGTTTTGATCCGCAGTTCAAACTGCATATCAAAATTGCCATTAAAATTCTTTTTGAGGCAATTGGGAAGATTAACCATATGATGTGCCTATGCCAGAATAAGTATAAATTTTTCTTATTGCATATAGTAGCCTACTGAAGTGAAAGTTTAGTTTACTCCCACAGCTGCCACAATAAAATATAGTCAAAAAGTTTAAACGAGAACGGTTTATTTTGAATCATGAACAGGAAATTTCATCACATTATGTGTAGAAGTGAAGTCAAAAACTTCATGCATTTTTCACGATAGAATAAGGATAGCTACAAAATAATTTAGAAACATTTCATTATTGAATTGATATTTTTCTACTAATAACGATACGCATGTTTTAATCGCAGAAAAAAACGAAAGGTAAACTTTACGTCGATTCCAGGTGAAAGATTCACCGCAACAAGAATTAACCTTGCCGGATAAACTTTATATTAATCGAAGATAATTTCTGATTTTTAACCTTGCCAGGATAATCTTTCGCCATATAATCGCTCCAGTTTTATTCGAGATGTAGCGAGAATCGCAACGCTGCGCAGTGGTCTGGAATAGGAATTTACTGTTCATAATCGCCCACAGGTCGTATTTCTTAACCGATTTAAAAGTTTTATTTTAGAAATGCTCAGCAATTAATTTTTTTTTAGAGAATTGTGGTTTGCTTTTATTAAATTTTTGTCACAAAGCAACAATATATAAACAAATATAGTGACAAAATTGAACATTTTAGATTTGTGAATTTTTATGTCAAGAAAAAATATGAATAGAAACTCACTATCAGCCGGAATTATTGCACATGCATTCATAGAACATAATTAATTTTAATAGTATTAAACTTAATTATTATAAATAATTTCTATAAACAAATTCTTTATAAACGAGTTTTTCTCATAGCTGAATCGATTTTTCTGAACAAAAGTGATTCACAATTGTCTTTAACGCCATTTATATACTTTAAGCTTTATCAAACATAAACAATATAGATTGTTTATAACAATTTTGTTAAACAAGTCTCCTAATCGGCCGTTTCCTCGTAGAAAAAAATGTTTTTTTCTTCAATAATTATTAGAGTGACATTTATTGCGGTGACTAACCAACGAAATTAAATAAAGATTAATTTATATGATTGTTATAAACAATTTTTTAACAAAACTATTATTTATTTTTTTTACATGCAAAAAGGACGGTTTTCCACTGAAATTATCCGACTATAAACTAACAGTGATTCTAAAATTGGATATGGGACATTAAATAATAATTTGCGTAATTGTTAATAACAATTTTTGTAGCAAACTGTCCATAGCAATAACGCTGTACTTGCGTTTTTAGAAGTCACGTATCTTTCATTTGCTTTATGTAACTTTCTAAAAAATAAATGAGGAACAAGTGAAAATAAGGTGCAATAACGCTGTACTTGCGTATTCAGAAGTCACTTATCTTTCATTTGTTTTGTACGTAACTTCATGAAAAACAAATGAAGAACAAGTGACTCTCAACTTAAAAGTACAGCTCCAGATTCACCGCTTACTATGCACGACCTAATTCAATCCTGTTTGCATGTAAAAAAATAAATCATTGTTTTATTTTTAAAAATTGTTTATAACAATCATATAAATTATTCACTATTTAATTTCGTTGGTTAGCCACTGCAATAAATATTACTCTAATAATTATTGAAGAAAAAAAATTTTTTTCTAGGAGGAAACGGTCGATCAGGAGACTTGTTTAACTAAATTGTCATAAACAATCTATATTGTTTATGTTTGATAAAGCTTAAAGTATATAAATGGCGTTAAAGACAATTGTGAATCACTTTTGTTCAGAAAAATCGATTCAGCTATGAGAAAAAATCGTTTATAAAGAATTTGTTTATAGAAATGTTTATAAAAACAATTGTTGTTAACTCATGCTAATTTTTTTGTTACAAATTATGACTCTTATGAAAAATATTAGCAACTAGCGTGAAATAAACGATTTTTTCTATGATAAAAAACACTAATAAGAATTTATTTATAAAAATTTTTTATATTAATTAAGTTAAATATTATTAAAATTAATTAGGTTCTATGAATGCATGTGCAATAATTTCGGCTGATAGTGAGTTTCTATCTGTATTTTTTCTTAAGATAAAAATTCACAACGCTAAAATAGTCCATTTTGTCACTATATTTGTTTATATATTGTTGCTCTGTGAGAAAAATTAAAAAAAAAAGCAAACCACAATTCTCTTAAAAATTAATTGCTGAGCATTTCTAAAAAAAACTTTTAAATCGGTTAAGAAATCCGATCTGTGGGCGAGTATGAACAGTAAATTCCTATTCCAGACCACTGTGCGCTGGCGCTATCTATCGTCGTTTAACTTTATTAAATTGGGGAGAAATGGGGATTCCCATCTGTCAGTTGTTTTTTGCGCTTTTTGCTAAATTGTATTAAATAAGTTCTAATTCGTCTACAATAGTGTAATTTGTTTCGGAGGAGATACTCTATCAGTAAGAGCAATTCTTTTTATTTTTTGTTGTTGCTTATTCTACATGTCTTACCGAAATTTGCTCACTCCAGCGTGACGTAGTAGACGAAATCAAAATTATTCTCCTCACGTGGGTGAAACTTTCGCCGAAATATTTTTAATTTTTAACTGTTGCAAGTCTTAATTGCAAAAAATTTTAAGTTTTGTTTTTTCTGTGTTCTTTTAAATCTGATGTCCTGATTTAGAACTCGAATTCACTCATACTTTGCCGTTTTCCCATTGCTGTTAAGGATGCCGTAAACTTTAACAGCGGGAAATTTTACATGCAACAAAATTTAACTTCAGTTTTTTCTGTGATGGTATATACATGTTGTATAATTATTTCCGTCACATGTTACTAAGAAATTATCTGTTGAGTGGCAAACGCAGTGAATAGGACCAATGCAGAATTTTTTCCCCAATTCACAAGGCGTCTTGAGGTGCAGTGCTAAAATGAAAGTTAATTTTATCATAATTTTGTTATTTTATCCTTTGATTATATTACAACAAGCTTACGTCTTTCTGGAACAAAGCAATCCGGGCCTCTACCACACTCGGCAGACTTATCACCAACACAATTGCAATTGACGCAGCGGCTCAAAAAGTAGCTGTTTGACGGACAAGGATCTTTTCCTTCATGAAAGTAAGCTATTACAAACAGAAACCCGTTCTCAAAGTAAATATTTAATTAGGATGGCCGAAAGTTTGAGAAAACCTAGAATTCAGGAAAAGTCGGGGAATTTTATTGGGCATAAAAGACAGGGAAAAGTCAGGTAGTTTGAAAAAATATTGAAAAAGCCAGAGAATTTCTATAAGAGACACTGTAAACAATGTGAAGGGTAATAAATTTAAAAAATTTGTTAGTAAGTTTTTTAAAGATGGTTTGTTAAAAATGTTACAAGATTAGGATTCTGGTCACTGGGTATTAATGGACAAAGAAAATAAAAAATTGGTCAGGTAAACATTGGTCAATTTTAAAGACGAAGCTTTGTCTTGTATTTTTATTTCTTTTTTTTGCAGTTGCTTCCTCCTGATTATTATATTTTTATTGATCAATTTTATTATTTGGTTGATAAATTTGTACAATTTTGTTAGAAAATCATCCTTTTTGGTTGAAAATTAAACTTTTTCGTTGAAAACTCGTCTTTTTTTACTAAGAAGTTAAACTGTTTTGGTAGCAAATTAACTTTTTTATGAAAGTTCATATTGTGGTGTTGAAAATTCGCATTTTATGATTGAATTCAACTGCTTTTACTAGGAATTAATATATTTTATATTTGAAATATTAAATTTTTTATTATTATTACATTATGAATTTAAAATTCATTTTTTTTTAAATAGAACTAACTGGTTGAAGATTGACCTGTTAAAAAAACTATTTTTTGTTGAAGATTCATCTCTTTCTTTGAAAATTTGTTGCTTTTTGGTCCAAAATTAAATTTTTACGGAAAATGTTACTATTCCAGTTTAGGATTCATCACTTTAGTTCAACTTCATCTCTTTTGTTCAAATATTAACTATTTGTTTCTTTTAGTTCAAGATTCATCCCTGTCATAAAAAATATAACTATTTTGTTGAAAATTCTTTGTTCTTTTGTTGTTGAAAATTAATTTTTTTAACTAAAAATGTAACTTTTCCATTTTTTGTTGAACATGTATCTTTTTAAGTTGAAGATTGAACTATTTGTACTACTTAGTTAAAAGCTTAAGTATTTTGTTGAAAAATTAATTATTTATGTCAAAATTCAACTAATTTGTTGTAAAGGAAACTGTTTGAAAATAATGTTTGTCGTTGAAAATTTATTTTTCTTGATAAAAAGTTAATATTTTTGTTAAAAAATCATCTTTGAGTGTAGAAGATTTAAGTATTTGGTTGAAAATTCATCTATTTCGTTGATCGTTCGTCTAGCTGAACAGAATAATTGTCCTTTTATCAAATTCATTTTTTTATGAGAATTAAACTTTCGTATAAAAAAAATTATTTGGATAACAAATTAACTGTTTTTGGTTGATGTTTATTCTTTTTGGTTTAAAAATGCAACTGTTTTGTTGCAAATAATTTTTTTTTGTAGAAAATTCAACTGATTAACGAGATTAAAATGCTGGAATTTGAATATTAATGTTCGGGGATCCTAAAAAATTTGTCAAGAAAAAATCAGGGAATATTCTGGGAATTTAGAAATTAAAATTTGCGGCCACCCTGTTGATTAAATGTTTGATTTTATAATTTTTTTTTGTTAGAATAGTTTATTTTGGTTTTTAACAATGAAGGAAAATATCCAATGACATTCAGTTTTTTTATTTAAATGAGCTTTCGCTCTACAAAGTCGAGTCGAGTTTAAATCAAACTAAAAAGATCTGTAGATAAAAAAACTCAACATCTATGGATATTTTTCGGTATATATCTTTGTTTAGCAACATTTTCTTTAACACTTACCTACCCATCCAGCCATCTCCTGTAGAAGCTTTTCGTCCTCGGTCGTATCTGAATCATCTTTTTCTGAAGATCCTTCAGGCTCTGCAGATAAAGATGTACATTTTTATAAATATATATTCAAAATATATGAAACAATCGTCATGTTTACTTGCATGCACTTTTTATATTTCTTAAAGATTTATAATAAATAAATTGTTATACTTAAATTTCAAATTTCGTTTTTAATAGCTATCTTTTTTATTTTCAATTTATTTTGCAATTTTCAATTAATTTTTAACTTGCAATTTAGTTATTAAGGAAATAATTTTAGATGCGTTTTAATGATTGGTTATTTTATGATTACAAATAACTCACCGGAAGTGTAAGCGAATGCAATAATAGAAAGAAGCAGGATAACGAACGTCTTCATTTTTAAGAAAGGGATGAAGATTTCTCTCACTTTTTCATGAATTTTTGAACCACAATCGACTGTGAAAACCGATGAAATTTTTCACTTTCTTACGGACCATTTTTGTTGTAGCTCATTTTTTACGTTCTTAAAATAAGATATTTTTTCTCAAAATGAGAGTGCTTCAAATATAAAAATATAAAATGATTCTCATTCTCCGCTGTCTCATTTTTGTTGCAACTCAAAAGAACACCAAATCGGCGTACTTTTTAGGACCACTGTTTTTCTGTGATAATAGACATTTTAATGTCTCGATGTAGATAAAATATAATTTATGGACGGAAGTGAGTTTTTCATTTGTATGAAGATAATAAAATATATTAAAGAATTTCTATTTTAGTATGCCATATAAAATGAAGAGTAATATTGCAGTTGCAAATACGCGATTAGAGAAATCTTTGTAAAAAATTATGGCCGTTTATTCATAATAAATAATTTTTTAAATTATTTATTTATACATTTCCGCGCAGGTTTCTTCTTTTTTTAATTTAAACATTTAAACAAATTTAATTATTTAAATTAGCATAACTATGTAAAATGAAAAAAGTACAGGTGAACTGAAAATTGTGAACGGTGCAACATAACAATTACTATACATGTATACATTACACTTGTATAATTATTTTTCAAGGACACTGCACTGAAACTAACCTTAAATAGTTGTACATCCGATGAGAATATTAGATTCTTACTCTGACTCTTTCGTGATAATTTTTTCCCAATCTTCTAAGATTTCTCATTTTTGTTATATAAAAATGTCAGATAATAATTTTATTCAAGTTACATTTTTTTTCAATTTTGCGACACATCTTCATAAATCGTCGTGACCGATACATTAATCCAAACTGTGTACAAAATCTACGATTCCGTTTTCTACCTGGGCTACGTGCCGCGAATTCCTTCATACCTAACGGCCATTTTGCAATCTTAAAAGAGGCACATCAAACCAACTTTTTTATAGGTGCTTAGATTTACCTTAAAATTTTTCGAAAAATATGATTATAAATTAATTGTAACATGCTAGAATATTCAATGAAAGTTCAACATAGACTTTTACAAAAATGTTATGTTATATTTAACTTGCGATATTAGATACTTCAAGTTTTTTGGAATATTTGTTACGAAATTTTCGAGAGCTGTCTCTAAATTTTAATTCTACGAGAATTGAAAATGGGAAACGAATATATTTCATAGTTAAACATTGATCATTTTAATTTAGTATCGGTTGATGTTAACTGCAGATTTTGTAGTAAATTCCTACTAAATTAAACTTAAAGTCGATTTATTATCAAAAGTCATATTTATGAAGCATAACTTTATAAGTGTTTCTATGAAGTAAAATGTCCATGAGAAAAATTGAATGTTATTTAAATTTATCATATGTTGGTAATGACTGGGCACAATTATCAGGTGATGGTATAGTAGGAAATTTTCATATACCTACCTCTGATAAAACATTTTGAATTGTCCATGGTTGGTATCTTTAGACTATCTATTAGAATTTTATGGTTATGGTCGATATTCAAAAACCTAGGCATTTTATGTTAAAAATCATCGGTCGATAACAAAATTATATTGAGCTTTCACTGTTTCTAGTTTGCTCTAGAATAGTTGTTGATTACAAAGTTTCAAGAGTTCCTGATTTTTTTCTAGAAAGTTTATTCCTCTCTAATGTTTATATCTTTATTAAATTTGTTTGTTAACTTTCTCCCTGATATCATAGTTGGTAAGGTAGGGATGACATTTCATTATCATGCATGTTGTTTGAATATTAATAATTTTGTGATAGAAAATATACGTTATTGTTTGTTCCAATTATAGAGTAAATGAAAATAATTAGAATTTCTACAATCAAACCTTGTTGAGTGAGTACGGGTTCCCGTCTGACCACAGAAGTTAAGCAAGAATGGGCGTGGTTAGTACTTGGATGGGATAACGTGAAGGATACCGCGTGAAGTAGGCATTTACATTTTTCTATTTTTTTTCTAAGTAATTGAAACGAGTGCATATTCTATCAATTGTGTGCAACGTGCTGGAAGGGAAAAACGCGGTTTTTGAAAAAATAGAAAAAATGTACATGTTATAAACTATTTATAAATTAAAATTTAGTCACTTCTTAAGGAATTTTCAGTTTTATAAGAAATTCATGATAAAGTTGGTATTTTTTTCAACTTGAATTATTTTTATTTAATGCGCGATAAACTCCCAAATCTTTTTTATCTAATTTTCAATGGTTTAAGCAATTTTATTATTTTTGTTTAAACATTTTTTTCCTGTAAATCATGAAAAGTTATTATTTTCTGGAATAATGGCACAATTAACGAATTTTTAGATCAATATATATTTCTAAGGATAGTTTACAAATATTTATACAATTTTCATCTGTTAAAACCGTTTCTTCTCCTGTTAATTTTCCAAAGCTTCCATGAAAATAGGCAAGTAGAAACATTATAAATATTTACTTCTGCTTAAATTTATGAACTAACGCAGCTCAAATGTTTTGAAACATAACCTCTCCCGTGTAGAAATTTTAATGGGGTATAGTTGAGGGCCTGATGGGGCTTCCCTGTTCTTATTAGGGTCCGCATGGGGCAAATTGTCTAAGGAAAATTGTTCAGGCCCGTAACAAGAATCATTATTTCGCAATTAATGTTGGAGCCCTTTTTAGGGCCCCAATAGGGCCTTTTGTACAAGTAAATGCCGTTCTTGTTCTTTTCATTGACAAAATATATCCGATATTATTGCAAAGTGACGTATTTATTTATAGGTTAGGTCCAGTTTTTTTAACTTATATGCACTGTTCCATGAAATTGATAGTTCCAGGTATCTGCAAAGTTTATAGTGGTAAAAAAATACAATTTATCTATCAAAAGAAATTACGAATAATGTTTTTAAATAATAAAAATGTATAAAAAAAAAGGACTTTCGTGAGAAAATTTGCAAGCGTCTTCACATGCTTTAAAAATTGGTTCTCTTTTCTCTTTATGAAAATAATTGAATAAAATCCTTTTTGATAATTCGCAAAAATAATATAAAATTCATATAATTAAAGTTGAATAAATATAAACATCATCATTTTTTCTCATGTGGCACGCGTGTGACACAAAGACCTCACCTATAAACGTCACTCACAACGTTCTTTTTTTGCTAATCTGCTAAAAGGTTTATTTTAATCTGAGTACTTACCGCTATCAAATTAACACGTGAAAAATAATTCACTAAAATTTTCATCGATTTTCAAAAATAATCCACAATTCTCCAAAAATGGCCCAAACGTTTGTTGTATTGCGTGGTGCACAGTTAGAACGAATGAGTTAGCATGTCAGATTTTTCAATTTTTTTTTCGTATTAAAATTTTTTTGTTTGATCCTGCAAATTGTTGATGGCCTAAAGCGATCCTGTCCAGGGCCACAATAGGGGGCTTATTATGAAAGTCATCTCAATTAAAAAGTTTGTCATATTCGGACCATCATAGGTCCTGATGGGGGCAAACCTTATAAAGGTAAGCTGTTGGGGACCCTAACAGAGCCCCAATATTGTTAGGGACTATTAGGGCGATTTCTACACTGGCTCTGCACTGGCACTGTCATGTACATTACTTCACATTTCCGTCAATTGCATTTCGATTTGAAACGAAACTGTATTCTGACGATTAAAATGAGCTTTACTGAAAAAAGGAAAAAATCTAGTTATGTTGTTTTTAAACGGTCTCAGTAAAGTTACGAAGTTAGAATCTGCACGCTACAAATGCTTTGTTTTATAAGAGGTCCGGTGCATTTAGGGTATTTAGAATTAACCCGCGTGAGATAGGTGTTTTTTATTTGGATTCATCGAAATTAAGATTTGATGCAATTTAGAATTCATTTTTTTCTAATAAACGAATATAATTATTTAAATTTGAATTTTGTTATAATTCTGATGACGTACTCTGAATGTTCAGGAAACTTTTAAATAGAATTAATTGTATTTAAATTTTTTAACAATCGATTCGATAGCAGTAAATCTCGGTAAAAAGTTTTGGAAAAACGGACCTTTGGTTCTCACCGGGTTAAAGGATCTTTTGATTAAATTTGGTTGAGACTTTCCGACGATCACCAAAAGTAAAAAATAAAATTTCCACTGGTATAAATTTGGACCCCACTATTCGACACATTCATCCTAATTCCTCAGAAGAATAAGGATCATTTTATCATATCACCAATGTTTTAAAAATCCTATCCTTCCCATCCGAAGGTCATGAGGAACCAACAATTATCCAACACATGGACCTTATCATCAACCATCCAACATATCGATCTTACCATCAACCATTCAACACACCGACCTTACCAAGTCCCATAAACCAGTGCAGCACCTTTCCAGAAGATAGCGCCTCCACAGTCGATAAGAAGACATTCACCAGCTCAAATGTGTTTGTGATAACCGCTATGTTAGTTCGGAGGGAACTTGGTTCGTGAAGTGGTTCGATGAAGGCATGCGCGAGACTCAAGAGTAGAATAGTTCAGTCTGTGCATGGCGGTCCGAGCCCTCCGACTATAACGTATCTCGTGCCGCTTCGTACACGGTATCGGTGTGACTATCGCGAAACCGCGAGTGTGCGTACATAGTACGTATTAC
This sequence comes from Belonocnema kinseyi, assembly GCF_010883055.1. Taxonomy (NCBI): domain Eukaryota; kingdom Metazoa; phylum Arthropoda; class Insecta; order Hymenoptera; family Cynipidae; genus Belonocnema; species Belonocnema kinseyi. The sequence continues at coordinate 72,369,078 of NC_046659.1, forward strand.
GAGAATCATAAAAAAAAATTGAAAAATTGCGTGTGCGTTTTCTTCCGAGGTTGTTTTATTGGTTCTCCAATTTGAATCTCGTCTTCTCTTAAGAAGAGGACAAGATATCCTCTCTGGATTACTCACTGCATCTTCGTGAGTACTATATACTCTATATAGATGTGCCCTAACACGCCCGAGCTTCCCCTTCCTTTAGGATTTTTTAAAGTCCTTCAAAAATCGAATTTATTTCCTCTGCATCACGACTCTTCGTTTGCATATTCCTTCACAGTATATTTTGTATTTCTTTACCATATTCCGTTTTACCATCCTCTGCACACCATGTTGCTACTACGTTCCTCAATGTTTCTTTTTATTATTTTTTTTTTTTTAAGAAATTCAGAAAAAAGCTACCAAATGAGATGAATTTATTTACGCGCTGTCTTGATTCTTTTACTGAAGAGTTGGGTATGAACTTTAGGAATTGCATAAATCATAATTGATCCTTTAGGGTTCAAGTTTTAATTGGAAAACTCACTGGTCTGAAGACACATAGGTGTCTAATACTAATTTACGAGCATATAGTAATATTCCATAACGTTCTTATAGCACAATTCTACAACTTAATTCTTCAATCTGATTAAGACTTATTAACTTCTCTTAATCTTCTCTTGATGACAAACTTTATAACTCTTTAGAGCTGAGATTGTCCAACGTGACGATTGTTGATTCACACTGTAGCGCAGTTCTGTATAGTTTACTACCTTTCTTGGAAAGTCCTACAAACGCTTCATTCACAGTTTTTTTGCAAAGATTGTGTTAATGATTTTATGATGCATACATGCTTCCGTCTATTCAATCTTTAATTGCAAATTTTGATCTGAGTTTAATATTTGGTTCAAGTAAATTATAATTAATTAGATTGTTTTCGCAAATTAGTATTTTCTTATCTGCCAAAGAAAGTGTTTGTCACTTATATGGACCAAGGATAATTTTAATCTCTGATTCACTTATTCTCGAAGGCGAAAGTTCTCGATTAAAAATGCAATAAACATTATTTAGTACATATTTAATTTGTAGTATGACTTTAACGACAACAAAACAAGGATCTTTCGTATCTCATTTATCCTGCTGTACACGCTTCTGTTCATTTTGTTGATTGAGCACATAGCAGGTAGTTGCATGCTTAAATTTCTGATCTCATCTTTGTGCATGTAAGTAATAGTCGACGTATAAGGATATTCGAGCTCAATTAATTTTATTTTTGAAAAGGCTGAATGACACATTCGATAAATCCAATCAAGTCATCTAACACTTGAAAGTAAATCTTTTGAAATATTAAAGACATGTGTCATTTACGATCATATGACACATTGCGTATATTCGCTGTGTGCAATGATAAGGATTTTGTCTAATGAACAAATTTATTGCAAGGAGGGTAAATCCACATACCCAGGAAGTTGGAATTCTTTAAGGAAACAATACCTTTTTGTATGACGATAAAAGTTTTACATTTCTCTGTAGAATTTACATTGTAGAAACATTAATTATGATGTATTTTTTTTATCTAATTAGGCAAGATAGTGGAGCCATTTAATAAAAATAATTGTCGGATTTTGCTCGCTAAGGCGACATTCATTTTGGCATAAATAAGGCGCACACGCATCATGTCATCGGCTTAAATGTTTTGACAACTTAATCCCGTTCATGGTGGGGGGACAGCCCATCGTTATGTAGTATTATGTGCGAATATAGTCGGTTTGTCCACCGTCTTCACTCGATGTTTTATTACCTAGGGTCTCTTATTTAACATCCTTCATTAAATTAAGAAAAGTATTTTTGATAAAAATTCCACCTTATCTGAAATAAATATCATTTTAATAAAGGGGTAAATAAGAAAAACAGAAATTGTTGCGAATCGTGCACTATGCATCGTATCTATTTTACTTATGAGAAACTATTAAACCATGATATAAGTCTTTCAAATTTTTACAATAATTGCAAATCTCACTCTGACTAACAGTACAATTATTCAGTTATTGAAACTTTAAAACTTTTAATAATGCTAATTTTTACTATAATGAAGCGGTCTACGAATTAAATTAAATAAATTCTGCACGATTAAAAAATTGTCGTGTTTTCTTGTTTTCGAAAAGAGCTAATTTTGATAAAAATGTTAATTGCAAACAAGTATTCCATTAACGAAATAGCAACAATAAAGGAATTATATTGGTATTTCAAATAATTCTAACTTGGTAAAAAAATATTTTGTTCTATAATACGATTTTATATCATTAGTTGTTAGCGAAAACTGTACATATAAGAAATTCACTAAAAGTTTGGAACCCATTCAAAACATTTTTAACGGTTGAATCTTTTAAATCTTTAACATTGAGATTTAAAGAATTTATGACATTATAGAAAAATATTACTCAACATTTCTCGACCCCTTTTTTTAATTTCAAACTTAAATGTTGCATTGCAAATGTATTTAAATTTTTACAATTTTTAGCTCTTCAAATTGGTTCAAATTTTACACTCTTCACTTTTGAGCAGAATACACAGTGTAATTTGAAGGTTGATAATCATGTTGGTTCCAATATACGGTACGCCATGTAAAACTTTAATTTGGCGATTTACAATTATAAATGTTTCCAACTTAAAACTCTTCAGTTGAAGCATATTTTAGATTATCATTTTCTGCGTCACAAATAAAACTTTTTAAGTTGTAAGGATCCCTTAAAATATTATATGTTATGCATATCTAATATTAAAATAGTTTAAAAATTAGGACTGTTATCGTACTTTACGCACGTGTGAATTAAACTTTTTTTCATATGATGGGCTCATGAGCTGTGTGACCTTCTCGATGGCCCATCATCGATGAAATATCTTACAGCTTGTACGTTTCTTTCCAGGTTCTGTTTAGTATCAGAAAAATAATTAAATGATATTTAGAAACGATAACATCGAGAATTAATAGTTTATAGCCGAAGAGTATATTTCTTATTCAATTTTGATATATTTTTTTTAATTCTATAGGCAGATTTAATGTTTTAAAATAGAAAGATGAGATGCATTTTTCCGTAATAAATTTTGCAATTGCACACTCACTTATCCTTTCGTTCTCCTATTCACCTGTTTTAATCATCTCGTTATGTTGGCAATTGCCACGGACCGTTCTCATCTCTGCGGGAGGAAATGAGATAAGGCGGTTGCAGAAGAATAGTGCAAAAAATTGGAAACAAATTTTTAAAAGATTTTGTATCCGGTAATCGAGTTTCTGTCAAAAGTTTCAAACTGCAAGAGACTTGGATAATTTTTTTCTTAATTAGTGCTTCCAGAACAATGGACTGATAAGCCAAGGGTTTTTTTCTTAATTAATTGAAGCATCCTTGGTTTTTAAATTAAAGAACAAGCAGTGAATATTCTTCTTCTTGTCAAAGCTAAAAAACTCCTCAGCATTGATACTTTGATGGTGATACTTTGATAGTAATGACTTGATAAAATGAAGTTGTGATTCGCAGTCTAAAAATAATTTCTCATTTTCTAAAAAACTAAAGCAAATAAAGCAATTTCTTGAATTGTTTCTTTATCCGGTCGTCATTCTTTTTCCCTTGAGCTTTCCCCTTAAACTACATATATACTGGAGCGGAGCTATGGCCATTGGTTCATTGATTTTCCGTTTGAACGATCGCCATTGGTAGTACCAAAGGGAGTTTCCAATTGTTCGACATCCATTTCCGGTCGGATGTTCTGCACATACTGGTGTTGACGATTCTCCGACCATTCAGTGCTTTATTACGTTCAAGTAATTAATTTTTTATTCCATATTGGCATTTTGCGACGTGTCGACAGGCTTCGGGCTATTCACGTCGAATGTTTAAAATGTTTCATTTAATGATATATTCGTTCATGTGTCCCCAATAAATTGCAGGATTCGAGTTGCATCATTACATTTCAGACACTCAGAAGTTTTTTCTCTATTCTGCCGTCCCAACAAGAAAAGTCGTAACTACATTTCGGATGAGTCCCCTGTCATCCCAATTCCGGGTAGGTTGACAGGGGACTCATCTGAAATGTAGTTACGACTTTTCTGGTTGGGACGGCACTATTCAGGGTAGCGACAGGTCAGGCTAAACCTGAAAATCAGAGAAAAGTCAGGGCAAAGTGAGAGATTTTGATAAAATAATTGAAAAATTCGGTCACATCTTAAAATCACTTAAGATCACTTCAGTCGCTTTTCTTTTGATAAATTATACCAGAAGTTAACCACTATTGGAGTCAGGTCTGTACCTGTTTCTGAATTTTTCTGAATTCTTTTGCAATATTTTAGGGTATTTTAAAATTTTCCAAGAAATTTCTAATAGATTCCAATTATTTATTGGAATTTTATATAATTTCAAAGATTTTAGGGTATTTTAAAAAACTTCATAAAAGTTTCAAGAGTTTTAAAAAGTTTCAAGGAATCTCAAAAGATTTCAATGGATTTGGAATATTTTAGCTTATTTTAAAAGATTCTAAGGAATTTTGACGATTCTAAACAAATTTCAAGAAATTTCTAATTATTTAAATGATTTCAAGGGATTTAAAAAAGGCACCGGGTTTCAAAGAATTTAGGAAGATATGGAACGATTTTTTAAGCCTTTCGGATATATCAACAGATTCCAAGGGATTTTATAAGATCTTCGAGGATTTCAATCATTTTAGGGGATTTTGAAAGGTGTTTTCATACATTTTTCAGGTTTTCAGGAAATGTGATCAGATTTCATGTAATTTGACAAAATTATATAATATTTGTAATATAGTGCAAAAAGTGTATTCACAAAAAAGGGGGGTCGTAGAAAATCAGATATTTACATATATTTAAAGATATTTTCAAAGATTTTAGGATGTTTTAAAAGGTGGAAAGGATTTTTCAATACCTAGGTTTCAATAATTCGAAGGGATTTCAAAAAATTCCATAGAAATTGAAATGATTTAAGGTATTTTAGAAAATTCGAAGTTATTTTCACGAGCTTTAACAACTTTCAAGAGTTCCATAAGGATTGTAAAATATTTAAAATATTTTAGGGTATTTTTAAATATTTCAAGGCATTTTCAATTTATTTCAATAATTTAGAGGAATTTTAAAAAATTTGAAATATTTGAGCATATTTAAAAATATTCCAAGACATTTTTGAGAGATTTAAAAAATTACAGGGGTTACTGAAAGAATTTAATAATTGGAAGGAATTCACAGAAATATTTATGTGATTGTAAAGAATTTCCTAGAATTTTGGAAAATATGGACCGATTTTACACTAATTATTACAAATGTATATACTGAATTGTTTTAAATTATTTTAAACTCCTTGGAATTCTCTTGATTACATGAATTTCTTTTAATTTTGATCAGTTTCATTGATTTTTTTCTCAGTTCCCTGGAGTTCCTCTAAACTCACTCAAATTTTACAGAAATCAATGGAATTCTTTGGATATTTTCCCATTCATTTGAATTCTCATTAGTGACATTATTAATACACAGTAGTACTTTTTAGTCACTTTTTCGGTCAGAAATTAGTATTTTTGCAAGTATATTAGGCTGTGGTAGCCCTAATATAGTAAATTAAAAATATATAAGTTTCAAATAAAATGTTTGTATTCCATTTATAAGCAATTCTATATTAAAAATGTTACAAGCTTAGAATTTTCGTCTGTAAATATTAATGGCCAGGGAAAATAAAAAACTTAGAAGCAGAAAAATTAGGGAAGAGTCAGCGAAAATAAAAATGAAGTTTTACGACCTCCTGTCTGTTCTATAATATTTTTTGATTTTAGGATTAGTTCTGAAATAGAATAAAAGAAACGAAGTAGTAAATTAAAGTCAGTTTGACAAGGTCTCATAAAAGATTGGAAAATTTGTAGTGTTTCTTGCTACTTTAATTTGCGATAAAATTGTCTCGAGCGAGAATGAAATATTATCTGCTTGTTTCTGATATAACTGCGGAAATCTCTATTAATAAAATTCTTACGTAAGGAAAGAGAATATAATCGATGGGGATGCGAGACAGAAACAGTGAAACATTCTTTTACTGCTTAGAGAAACAGATAATTGAAAATTTATTGTTGTTAAAGTAAATTTTTTGTTTAGGCTATAAATCACAGTCATATGTCACGTGCACATTTACGAATGCAAGTATGCAATTGTGGATGCTTATATGTTTTATTGTAAGCTGATGCGAGTAACCCTTATGGTATAATCCAATCTTTGTGGAGATGAAACGTTTTATGGGCAATTACACATCCACTCAGTGAAGAGTATTTTGTTGGATCTCTATGATTAGTGTAAATTATGTTTCTTTTTAAAGTGTTGCATATAGTATATATACATAACTATATATGCAAAACTGTATAATCTAAAATGGCTGCTATCGTATATTCCTATCCTCATCACATAATTTCAGTAATTTCTTTAATGGAAGAAATTGAATTTAATGAAGAAAAATAACAGCATAGAAATTTCATTTTTATGAATGCATGCAACTTAATTAACATACTAGTTTTTGGTAGTATCTAAAATTAATTTTTAGTGAATTTAAAAGCATTTTCGATGCTGCCTTTGTTACTGTAGATTAAAAATTTTCTGAAACAGTTTTTGTTCGCAGAAATATGTTTAATTGTACTCATTTTTAAATTGTGATGATAGAAGTTCAGTATCGATTTGAAAGAAAATTTCAAGTTTAAAATATTTAAGAATAAATAACTTGAAAATAAAATAGATAAAATGAAAATTTATAAAGTTCTTAATATACAAGAATTACAGAATTAGAAGCTAAAGATAGAAAAACTCTATGTACAATTAGAAATTTAAAAATTTCACAATCCAATAATTGAGACTCCGGATTCTATAACCACGCATAAAATTTGCCTGGCCGCTTCAGGCCGCTCGAGTTGGCCCCTGATGGCTTGAAAATCAGTTTTCGAAA
>NC_046659.1:72376124-72385820 GCF_010883055.1 Belonocnema kinseyi
AAAAAAGTCAGACATTTTTTTTGCAAGCAGTATCAAAATAATGTTAGACAATTTTCAAACGCTTCGTTTATCGAGGGAATTTTGAGTAAGACCAAACTTGAATATTAAGATATTAAGAACTTTGTCTTTCGGAGCGAGTTGAAGTGAAAATATTTAGTAAATTTTCTTGTCTGAAAAATTAAGTTTTTTTGATTTTTTACAGAAACAGTGAAAGATACAACTTTTTTGTCGAGAGAAAAAAGATGCGCCATGAAATTTCCTATGAAGTGATATCTTAAAAAGTTGAATTTTCGAAAACTGATTTTCAAGCCATCAGGGGCCAACTCGAGCGGCCTGAAGCGGCCAGGAAAATTTTATGCGTGGTTATAGAATCCGGAGTCTCAATTTATCATTCGAAGCATTCAAAATTTAGAACGGTTTTTAAACCATGAACATGGAAAATTTATAACTTTTAAATATTAACAAGTGATGCTGGACCCAGAAACCGGGAAATGTCCGGGAATTTTTGTAATTCTTACTAAAGAACTTTTTTAATGATTCGAAAAGTCACTAATAAGGATTAGTTGAAATATTTCTAATGTTTGATTTGGAGTTCGTAAAATAAAAAAAAATCTATATTTCACTTAAGGACATCTGTAATAATTATGAAAGTTTTCAGGATGCATTCCCTAATATTTCTATATTTAAAGTTTTAAGAAATATTTCTCTGATCCAGATATTCAATAAAAAATGTCTGGAATCATTTTAAATCAGGCAGCTTCTATACTTCAAGTCCTAAAAAGTCTAAAAAGATACAAATTTATTCTGTAAACATGAAGTTTTTTTGACCTAATTTGGATATTGAAATTTTCTTTTCAGATTCTGAAGAGGTTCCCTGTCTTTTCTGCCAAAAAATCTGCAAACAGTTAAAATTCATAATATGACGCAGATTTGTTTAAAAGAATAACTACTATATTTTTACAAAAAATTCAATATATTTTCCATTTTTTGTAAATTTGTCTTTTTATAAAAAAGATTTTAAACGCAATTTTATTTAGGATCAGGATTTTTTTTATCCTACCGCAAAATCGAGTTTTTTCTTTTATTTTTTGGTCGAGAATGAGAGAAAGTCTTATTGCTTCACGTTTCGTATCTGATTCTATCAAAAATTTTCGATGACTACTTAAGTTTTCTTTGTATTAATTATATAAGCATTTTTTTCTTTTAAATGAGTTAAAAGCTATGAAAAATCTCTCTAAAAGAAGCTAGGTAGAAGGCATTTTGTTAGTTATTTCAGAAGATATTTCAAAAATAATTCAAGTTTTAGTGTTTTTCTTACAATTTAAGTAATGCCTAATATAATAAACGTTTTTAAAAGTTGATGCAAAAAGGTGGAAAAATTCGAAAAATTGTAATTCTGAGGAAGTTAGTAATAAAAATCAAATGAATGTATATTTTTAATAAAGATATAAATTACGTGATTACCTTATTAAAATTTTCCTAAGAATATTGATAAATTGGTTCGCCTTTATAAAAATTTACCTGTAAAATGATTCCAAAGACGCATTGAGAAATTTTTAATACATTAGATTTGATTTAAATTTTAAGAAAACATTAAGATTAGTACTACTTTGGAAATATTATTTTAAAAAATGGACACAGTGATTAAATGCTAGCACATTTTATAGAGAAAACCTATAGCTTTTAACATCGATAAATAGGTGTTATTATACATGTGATTAACATTTCGCTTTAGTCTCTGCTAAATTAATCATTGTTTTCTTTTCGACATAAGTTTGGTATATTATGTTCAATTTTCCATTTCTATACGTTAATTTGGCACGAATTCCAAATAAAAATCTTTCAGTTATTTTACTTTAAAAAATGGTTGATTAAGCGATTAAGAGAAAAGTCATTGTAATAACTGTGTTTTATCATAAACTATTTTTTGTCTGACGGGAAAACCCTTCAATTGCACGGCTATATTCTGATATAAATCATTTAGGGCCTACTCGTTGTAATTAACCTTTTAATTTTTCTAAGTCATGTGAAGCATTTTTTTCATCAGTTGCAATTTCAAAAGGTATTCAGATCATGCCTAACTTTCAACTATATTTTACCGCCATGCAATAAAAGAAAACTTTGTTTGAAAAAAGTAGCGAGAATTGCATAATCCTTGTCAGTTTCATCTCATTCGTTTTGTACGTACATGTAACTGTATTTTCGACTCTAGTTAGAGTTTCCGTATTTGCACACTACCCCTTTCGTCGGTTTCGGGTGGGCGCTCATTCCAGATATGCAGACGAAAAAAAATTTTGAATACAAAAAATGATTCGTGAAGTGGTTCTCTCGAAGGTTGCTTAAAGCGAGCCATATCACTAAGCGAATCGTGCGTGTTTCGCTGTTTGCGAATCGCTTTAATGCCTTTATTAAATTTATCTCGTTGTCAATTTGTCTCGTTATCGCCATTTTCTTGTGGTAGATCGATTATTCTTAATCATCAAAGACTACTTTTATTATCTAACAAGTTTCATCAAGGTTCTACTTTCAAAGTTTTAATGAAAATAGATGATTACAGAACAGATTCAAAAAATGTAATAAAACATTTAACAATCAGTAAACATCATTCCACTGTTTTAGAAATTACTTAATCAAAATTTTATTTTTTCAAACAATGCTTTCTTTGAATTGATTAATCTGGATACTTTCCAGCTCATTAGAAATATAAACTAGACGTGAAATAAAGAAAGTAAAAGGTCCCATTGACAAAAAGTGCTGACTACGATTTGCTTTTCCAGCAGTAGCTTATCCTGTTCCTTGTATATCTAATCAAGGTAAGTACACAAGACGTTGAAAGGGAACACTTTTTTAGATATAAGTTACACTGTTGGTTGAAGTGTGATAAGTATTCTCAGTAGATGTACTAATCTAACATCAGTTTTAAAAGTCTCTAGAATTATTAGATTTATTGGTTTCTACTTTACTAAGAAATAGGAATAAGAATGTGAAGATCTGTTAAAGGGAATATAAATTTTGCAAATTTTTAAACTGATATTTTAGGTTATACTTTTTTTAATAAGAGATTATGACTAAAGGCGGTAAATCGTTTTGTTTTGAAAAGTGTGAGATCCATTGTGCGTGCCAAGTTGTTTAAACGTAAGGGCGAATAATTGAAAGCGCCCCTTGGGTAAGTCTATGTCTGTTCATGAACACCCTTAACCCCTTAATCGTGCGTTAAATGTCTTTGGAAAGCTTAAAAGGGGATATTGCGGATTATTTTGTTGGCGGCGATTCATATAACTAAAGTTTTTCAAATACACAACCAGTCAGAATTTTGCTTTCGCCTCTTTGTTGGTGATCGATTAAGTTTTCTTAGTTTTTATTCTATCAGAGCAACGAAATTTTCCGTTTAAAAGGTTGATTGCTCCTAAAATTCGGAATAGAATGAGCCTAAGACGAAGTTAATTTGTCTATTTTTCACGTAGATATTGCAAAAATAGTGTAAATTTCAATGCTTTCTCAAATTTGAGGCAATATCCGAAATAATCAATATTTTGTAATGTTCATTGACTCATTTTAAATCTATTTTTTTACAGTATCCCAACAGCTTATGAGCATAAATATAAACATATCTCTATCACAGTGAATGAACTTAAAATTGTGACAAAAAAGTTGGGAAATTTTGCAAACATCCTATCCGTAGGCAAATTAGAATAAAAATTAAATATATATTTTAAAGGACTTTTATATAAACTTCATGATTATGCCTTTCATGTATTTACAAAAATGTTTTTCTTACTACAAAGAATATTTAAATCTTCCTAACTTTTTTTTTTACTTACGTTCTTTCACTGGATTAGGAATTTTTTAGATTCATGCTCATAAGGTCCTGCGATATTGTGGAAGAATAATTTTTAAATGAGCCTAAAATCATTGCAAAATGTTTATTATTTCGGATATTACATGAACATTAATAAAACATTGAAATTTACCCTATTTTTGCAATATCTACTTAAAAACAGATAAATTAGATCTGACATAATTAAAATTAAGAGAACTTAAGACTTAAACAATCATCAAAAAAGAGATAAACGCAAAACTCTGACCGGTAGTGTAAGTATAAGTATTTACGACAGATTTAGAATTGATTGGCCACACCGAAAAAAATTCATGATAAATCGGCATCTAAGTTTACTTAATTGTACTGAGAAAAATCGTAAAAATGAAAACAGATATTCCAAGTGCTCATCTTAGTTCCCTAAGGTCCCAATGTTTTTTTTACTAGTTAACTTAAATGGTTTAAGTAATTAACGTAAAAAAGACTTTAGTTACCCACAGTTAAGGAAGCAGTTGAATTAACTATTTTCTTCAACTACACTGAGAAAAATGGATTATACAAAGTTGATATTATAAGTTGAGAATAATACCCCGTAATGAAAAACATTATATCGCGTATAATTTATCATATTTTCCTAATATATACAAATATTACCAAACATAATCTCGAGATGTTAAATTCTTATAATCTTCAGATATTCATTCTTAACATCTCCAAAAAATCGTTGACCAGATTTTTTTGCGTTTGAAAATCAAAAAGAACACTGAATAAAGCATGGTGTGAAACTGAAAATTACTGAGTGTCTATGCAGACGACAGGCACAGCAGGCGCTATATATGGCGGTAAATTTGAAATTGTACAGGCTAAACATTGTCTAAATATAGAGAAGTTTATAAAAATTGTATTATTTCCATTGTTGCACATAGCAGAGTCGATAACAGTTTAATTTAAAATATTAAATTATTCGAAAAAAATTAACGTTTTTCGTTAAGAATTTAAAAAAGCTCATTTTTGTTTCACTGATCTAATAAATCTTTAAATTATAATTTTCAAATAATAATTCATCTAGCGTCCATAATTACGTCTTTGATAATATCACGGCTGTTCAAAAGTGTGTAATTTCTACAAAAACATTAACCTGACCAGTGCTTAGCCGGCTCTCGACCATGGGATAAAACCAGGGTTGGCCCGGCCAGTACCCGGCCGGCCTCGGAATACGTGATTCGAGAAAAATGTAGCCCGACCGGCTCCCGCCCGGTTCCTGTCCATGAAACCCAGCCAGGGGTAGACCGGCCGGGATCCGACCAGAAACCTTGTTTTATTAGGGCCAACCGGGGAAATTTCTACACGGGCCATGTTTCAAAGAATTCCTCATTTTTCCCTTTTTTCAAGAAATTTTCACTGTTTTTTTTCTCTTAAATGCGAACTAAATTAATAGAACCCAGTAAAAAAGTCAACTATTCTTCGCTGAAAGCTAATTACTTGTTGAATAAAAAACGTACTATTTTGATAAAAAATTATCTTTTTTGGTCGAAAATTTAACTATTTTGTTGAAAATTTGTCTTTGCATAAGAAATACATTCTTTTGAATTGAAAATTAATTTTTTTTCAGTAGAAATGTTCTGTGTTGAAAATTCAACTGGGTCCTTTACAAATTTCATGTTTTTGACTTGATGATTTAACTATTTGGTTAAATATGCAACTGTTTGTTGTTGAAGTTTTCTCTTTTTTATATGAAAATTCGACCTTTTGGTTGAAAATTTAACTTTTTTTGGTTGTAAAGTAAATTATTTTGTTTCAAATGTAATTTATTACGACTGGAAGTTTTTTTTTCATATTGAAAAAATGTTGATTCTAAATAGCGGGTGGTTGTTGGCATTTGTAAACCTCAACCAAGTGGTGTTCAAGCCTTGTGTGATAATCTGTGACGACGAAGGGTTCAAAATATCATGACGCAGTTTTCGAACGGCCCTTAGGACAATTTTTGTTATTAGGTGGCCCGACTGATGATCTTGGTCGCAAGCGTAGTAGTAATATTATAAAAGCAATAATTATTGAACTAAAATATTTTCAAGTTAAATGTACACGGAAAATCTTGCAATAAACATTAAAGAAGTAGAAATTTCAATAAGGTGTTAATGTCCGATATATCCTATAAACGTTTTGTCCATCTTCTAAGTATGGAGTGATTGTAATGTCGTTACAAAAAAATGTCATATTTTTAGAAATTTAATTTTCTCGGGACAGTATTTCTGGATTTAAAATAAAAATTTCAAAGTAATGATAACATTTCTCTGAATTACAAACTGTTTCGCACATTTCCATAAAAATGTGAATTCGTATCAGCTCTTCTAAATCCCTTTTCAATTCCCAGTTGAAAGCTGAGTTGAGCCTTTATTTTATAGCGAACGGAATTAATTTAGGAGAATTGTCGTCGTGTGGTGGTATTTGCCTTTTGTATCTTTAATAAGAATGCAGAACTTTGCAGAGCGTCGTTCGCTTACCGGAAGAGCTTCGCCCGTCAGCCCATATGAAAGCACTGAAAAAAGGCTTTCCTAGACCGCGAGAAATGTATACATGAAAAGAGCTGAGCTCCCGACGGCTTTTAGAGAAATTCGATACCACCGAGCCAACTGAGTTAAATTCTGAATGAATTTGGGACGAGATCTGCGATCATTTATTAGATTTAAGAAAAGAAATATCACGTGCAGAGAGTGAAATATATCATTTTTCCTGAAAATATTATTATATGCAAATTAATATAAATAGGTCATCAAAAATATACATGATGTAAAAAGTTCCACCAGATAAAAAGTTCTTTAATAATAGATTTAATGCTTTCGCGTTGATTCATTTTGATAAAAAGAGATATTTCGGGTTCCAATCGTTCAAGAAACTACTAATTTTTCCGACGTTTCTTGTCAAGTCAGCCCTGAAGAAGTGAACTGCAATGTTCATGAAGAGTCGGCACAATTCGTAGTTTTTTACACTATTGGAACCGGAAATATCTCTCTTTATCCAGTAAAAAGTTATAAGTACAATCAACATACACTCTGAAAACGATTTGGTTGAATCATGAAAACTTGTATTCGTTCTACCATAGGGTATGGTATATGCACAAAGAATATTTGGTTGATCAAACTAAATTTGTTGTTATTTATTATTTTAACCAAATCTTTTGATAGATGAAGTATTTAGTTGGACAATCTAATCAAAATTTTTTGTGACTTGTCTTTCTATGGCTTCTGGAGGTTTGTTGACCCTACAGCTATCCAACTGATCTATCGTCCATATAAGAAACAAAAGTCAAACTTTCAGCAGAAATGTTGTCGTGTGAAAGCCACCCCTCCCTTCATTCGTGCAGCAAACTTCACACTCGTCGGAAATCGCTGCCTTTCTCCACTTGGCACGCAATCTACTATTCCTTGGTGGCATGCGAAACAACTTGATGATTGTTCCCTATGAAGGTTTTACAAATTCTAGAAGCCCTCAATCGGATATAAATTAGATGAAGATCTTATGTTCAGATTTACACAGACTTATCTTGAAATTTTTGTAAGAATCTATTGAATAGTTTAAACTGTGGACATGCATAATTACTAAAGAATTGACTTTTCCTCATAAAAGTACAAAATGTCGAGAGAAAAATCAATCAATCAAATATTCCTGTAATAGCTAGCTGATTACACCAAACCTAATGCCTCTCGCGGAGCCCGCCGGAGATATTTGCAAGTTACCGTGGAGTGTTTACTCTGCTTCACCGATTACCTGCAACATTTTGCACCCTCAGTTTTGTCTAGGTACCAACGGCTGAATAGTGTAGGCTGTGAGCGTCTTTGTACTTACTAGAAAATCGATTTTTCTTCATAAAAGTACTAAATCTCGAAAGAAGTCAATGGATCAAATATTCCTAAAAAAAAGGTACGAAGAATTCCATCAAACAGACTTTCTTATAGATATTCAACTATAATATAATATAATCGGGATATTACGGAATAATATCTAATGTCTTTTATCCAATGTACACAGGGAATTAAATTAATAGTTCAATTATAAAAACACTGAAAAATAAAATCAACAAGACGTATATTTGAATTCGCTATGTGCCTTCATGTGTTTCAAATGTCATCCAAAATTGAAACGTCACATGGAACCTTGTAGTAAGCAAAATCAGAAATGATATAAGTTGGCATCCAGGTTTTGGAAAAGTAAAAAAATTTGAAAACCAGTTCTACTATTATTTTTAATAATTTCCAATACAATTGGGCCGTTTCAATCTTTATGATTGTAAGACATACAACCTTGATCAAAAAGTTCCCGGAATTTATTTTTAGAATTAAAAATATAAGTTTATTCTTGAATATTTATGTGGTCCCCTTCAAAGTAATTCCCATCGACTGCCACGCACTTATGCCAGCGCTTGATCCAGCTCTCAAAACATTTTTGATACTCAATTTTCGGTATGCCCATCAGTGCCGTTTTCGATTTTTGTATTATCTCCGATGGGCTGCTAAAATGCGTTCCGAGTAGTGGTTTTTTCAGTCGATAGAACAAAAAAAAGTCACAGGGAGCTAAATCTGACGAATTTGATGGCTGCGGAATTGTATTAGTTGAGTTTTTGGTGAGAAACTCACGGATAATGATGGCATTGTGCGACAACACACACGTTGTTACAAAATTAAATCCATTGCAAA
The DNA here is from genome assembly GCF_010883055.1 of Belonocnema kinseyi. Taxonomy (NCBI): domain Eukaryota; kingdom Metazoa; phylum Arthropoda; class Insecta; order Hymenoptera; family Cynipidae; genus Belonocnema; species Belonocnema kinseyi. Next base: position 72,384,636 of record NC_046659.1, read on the forward strand.
AATAGAAATTAGCAAAAAAACAAATGCACTCAAATTTGTGTTACATTTACAAATCTCAAGTTAGAAAGCTGAAATTCGCAGGGAATATTGTGAAAAGGTGTGACAACCTACAGAAACGAAAAAAATGTGAATCAGACAGCAGGGAGCGCCACACGGTGATGATTCCGGGAACTTTTTGATCAAGGTGATAAACTGTAAAATTAGTTATATATTTTTAATCTCTTTCAAAATTATTCCTATTTAATTAACCCTACGCTAAAAAAAATGATTACATGGATCAACTATTTCGTTAGTAAGATATGGTAGGTACTGCTATTTTATCAGTTGATGCTCCAGTTTTGTTAGCTGGCACAAAAATTTAATTAGTTATAGCGACTATTCAATTAGTACCAGCAACTAATAAATGGTTATCGTAACTAACAAAGTAGCAGTACCAGATCTTACAAACTAAATAGTTGGTCCAAATAACCATTTTTTCAGTGTATATTCAGACTTTCACCATTTTGATTTCAGCTATATACCATTTTTGCCTTAAAGATTTAAAATCTCAATTTTACTGAAAATCCTTGTTTTTAAGATTTTTCCAATACCGTTCGTCTTCAACGATATTCTTGAGCCAGATTAAGAATAAACATTAATGGTACAGCTATAATGCTGTATTGGAAGTATAAAATCGGTGATATTAACCGTGAATATCCAAGATATTAAAAACCACAATTTTATCGGAGAGATGTTGTTTCCGTGTGGGCGTGACGACAAAAGATTTAAATCCTGCTTTGTCCATATTTCGAGAATTCTTCGTGGGTTTTGTGTTTTTTCAGAATTATATTGCGTTTAACTTTTTTGTGGAGAATAGATTTCACATTTTTCCCTAAATCATAATTTTTCTAAAAAGCAGTATTGAATAATTATAAAAAAGGCAAATGCTCGCAGTTAACTTTTGCATAATTAAAAAATATTTTTTTCAATATCTTAGATCCTGCTCTTTGATATCTACAGATGTTCTGTTTCAATGTCTAAACATTTGCCGCATAGTTAAATCGCTGAGATGTTATCCGGTATTTTCAAGAAAATCTATTTTATTATATACCAGGTGTATACATATGAAACCGGTATTACCATCTAGCGGCCAGTAGGCACACTTGTAGGCACTGTCGGAACTTACCATTTGTGCTAATTGGCGTA
>NC_046659.1:72385920-72403146 GCF_010883055.1 Belonocnema kinseyi
CAGCGAGGGCGCATACTTTGAATAAAATATTTGTTATCATTCTCTTGAAATAAATGTGTTTTTTTCTTAAAAAAATACCGGTTTCATATGTATACACCTGGTGTTTTTCTGCGTAGTTGAATAGTGTAGGCTGTAGGTGTGTCGAAATTCAAACATGATCAATTTGTTATGTTTTCTGAATCTGCTAAATCTGATAATTTACTAGGTGTATACAATATATGCGTATGTGCATAAGTTATTTTCTATGCATTTTTTTTATTGATGACAAAACTATCGATGTAAAATCGGTTTATTACTTGGCGGGGATTTACTACCACGAATCTTGATAATTTAGAAACCACCATTGATTTTTCAAAACTCTCATTCAACTATTTTTGTTTTCGCCTAGATGCATGTACGGTATCGTATTTTGTAAACGAGAGTTAAAAACAAAAATGAATAAAATTGTTATTGTGGCTGATTGCTAAAATGATCTAATCATCTTCGTGATAAATTCCACCACAATTAGTCGTGCACGACGATACGAGAATTTCAAATATTTTGTTACGTGTCGATTAGTTGGGAAATAAATTTTGAAGCCAACTTTTCATGTATTCTTTTTTTAAATGGCATATCTGCTCGTTTCAAATAGCGAACGATTTTGAAAGACATTCTTGGAACATCTCGGAAACAGATTCAACAATTTGTATTTTTAATGTCTAGCGATTTCTTAACAGCCATATAAACTCAAATTTCAGTGTAGAGTATGATTGATTATTTCCATGCTGAAACCCCCATCCACTGCCAAAAGTAAATTGGTTTTTATAAAATATATAATATAATATTTCCTCATGCTAATGGATGTCTTTCGCTTAGAATCTCATAAACAAAATCTCCTTTTAATAATTTTTAAATTATAAAACAATTTAAGTCTATATCACATCCTTTCTTTTCTACTCATACTAATACCTTTTGCTGTATTCATAAAAAAATAGGGCAACATTTTTTCAGTTCTTAGACAAAATTAAAGAGTGCCCCATAGAATACACAAAAACTATTCATAATTACTTTGAAATCTTCTGCAGTTTTTAAAATATTATTAACGCAGTGTCGCAGCCAATCAGGTTTTTGACAATAATCTATGCAAGATCTTGTGGCTACAACTTTTTAAGAAAAGAAGTTTGTGCAAAATTTTCATAGTATAGATTCAGACATGCTTAATTAGTACAATAGCAAGCAAGTTATTTTTTACATGATCATAAAGTAAAATTATTTTCTTAATGAATGTCAACTTACAGTATTTTCAAAAATTTTATCGTCTCAATCAAATGCACCACTAATTACACTTATTCGTTCCATCAGAATTTCTGCATGCATTTCTTGCACCTGAAATGCATAAAGTGCATATTTAGGTAAATACAACCTTTAGACTTTATAGTGAAGGCACGCGTCGAATCACGCACCCTGCGTACCGTACCCCTGCATACAGGTGGTACGAAAAGTCCTTCCTTTGAATATGGGGTTTCATGCACGCGCCAGTAAATGTGAATGTACTCACGCATCCTGTATATAAAGTTAGGGTGCGACCGTAAGTGACTCCAGGGTTAATCCGAGGGTGTGAAGATAAACTCTGCAAACATTCGCGATGAACGTTAGATACCTACGGTGATAGGTGAAGCTGACTCAAGGAAACGGACTTCAGAGAAGCCTTGAATAGCAAGATCAACAAACGAAACCTTCGTAAATCCTTGGATTATAGAGACACCGTGACGTACTCGTACGTGTGAGGGAGTCCCATCACACTCAATTAGACCCTGAGATACTGTCGAAATCCAGTGCTAAGTTATCTTAATTTGATGGGATGGACAGTACCTCAAGGCTTTTGATACGTGAAGTTTTTCTAAATTTGACAAGTGGTGTATGGCAATTAAGTGTGCTGAATTCAACGTTAGCCTTCAAAAAGAAAATTTATTCTGTTCTATTTCATGGATGAAAATATTGCAAATTAGTCAAGGAGAAAATGGATATTGGCAGTTAAGGATGTTGTAGCTAGGTGTACAGTCAAACTCATCTCTAAAATTGATTTATAAAATCATGAAAAAAGACCGATTGATAATTTTAAAGGAATTTAGAAGTCTATTTCAGCCTAAGTAATAAAAAAATTGTTTAGTTGATACATTATTAACAAAAAACTCAGGTTATTGCTTAAAATATTTTTTATGTATTCTATTTCTTATACGTTTTTATTGGTTATTGCGCAGAAATTATTATTTCGCAAAATGAGTTACTAAATATCCTTGTTCTAAGTGTTAATCCATGAATATAATAACTCTTTAATTAAATTTAAATTGTCTAATTCTAAGCTTGACAGTACACCTGTTAGAACATACAAACTATCTAGATTGTTAACTATAGGACGATTATTTAGCTATTAATTTTTAAAATTTAAATTGGGGTGGCTCAAATGAAAAAAAAGTTTCTTTGATTTGTAGACACACCCCTCAAAAAGCTTCTATTTGTTGCACATATAACTGTGCATTTTTTTAATTTTTCGGAGAATGCCAATGATACCCTTTCAAGTTTGAATGATTTGTCGATTTAATGTTACAAATTTTATATAAATTATGTAGATAGAGGTCTCTCAAAAAGATATATTATATAGGTGGCCAGAAATATCCTCAAGAGGCCTAATTATTTCAAAACGACAACTTATTTTTTGTTCTTAACAAGGGTTTTTATTTATTTCTAGGGGAAAATTTTTAACTTGTACATTCTTTTTAATTTGAAATTGCCTTTTGTAAGGATTGTTTACAATTTTTAGTACAGAAAAAATATATTTTAATGTATTCAAAGAGAAAATAATATTTCTTTTACATTTTGTGATGATTTATGGCCCGTGTGAGATTATTTTTTATCACCTATATAATGCAAGGTGTATAAATGTTTTTTGGGAGAGTAGTATAGGGAAAATCTTTTGTACTTGACATTTTTTTAGTAATTACTCTACTTAAAATTTATGAAATTTGTGCACTGGAATCTGTTTTAATGCATTATGTGAGGAAATATTATTTTCTACGTTCGTGGTTAATTTAACGACTCATTTCAACCCCGCATGGCAATATAGTTGCTGTTATCGAAATAATTGTTACATAATATTTGTTACATTGTAATAATTTTTTATTGTGAAATAATATAAAAGGGTAAAGTGCAGTCAAGAAAATCATATTTTCAAATTTGTTTTTGGAGTGTGTGGAAAAGTTGTCGTATTCTATCAGGATAACCAGTGTTTCTTTTATATATATATATATATATATCTGGTTAATGGGAAATGGGACACTTATTTGCAAATCTTTCATCATATTCGTAGTGCTTGAATAGAAGAAATATATTACTATTCTTTTGAGAATGCAAACAAATGATTAACGTTGTCTTGAGGCCACTTCAAAATAGTCGAAAAATACGAAATTAGCATTATTAAAATTTGTAATCTGTTTGTTTTTCAATTTATAAAAATTAAGGCGTGTTTCTCTCTACGAAATGAGAAAATATGCGTGGAAAACATTTTTTTAAATTTAGAATGAGTGTTCCATTAACCAAATACAAAAAAAATGGAATTAACTTTGTTGATAATTCAAAAAATACTAACTGGATCAGAAATTATTTTTCTTGAAATAGGATAATGGCTCCAATGGTTAGCCACCGACCTAAAGTGAGCCATCTTATGTAAAATAATTTGATGTATTATTCAATCAATATTTATAATCATATATAATTATAATATTTACAGTATTTATAAATTATATACAATTTATAATATTTATTCGAATAATTATTTTGCATGGAGTGGCTCACTATGAGGGTCGTCACCCTATTATTTTATATTATCATTTGTTATCGAAACTGAACACTTTAAAAATACCCAATAATTTTTGCAAACGTAAAAAAAATTAATTTTTTAAAATATAAAATACTTGGAACCCCTTTGCAGTTGCCCAAAATGGTATGCAAAAATTTGGAGAAAAATCACGGGTTCCACAACTTACGTGTAGATATTTTGCTGGGTGGAGGAAAGACATTGTATGTACCTACAGTGAAAATTTCAGACTAATGATTAATTATTAAAATGAAAGTTCCAATTACGGGAAGTAGGACCATGGTCTATCTAGATCTCCACCCTCTAGTTACAAATCCAAATATTAAGTCTTAATATACATTTTTCTCCGTGTTGATGACTGTATTAAAACTTGTCAACAATGGTAATAATACTTTAACTTGAGTTTTGGCTATTACGTGAATTTGAATAGAGAGCTTATTCAGTTGAGGAATAAAAAATAATTTAAGGATTGCTATCTTTTGTTGAGTAATTGTCTATTTCGTACACCTGCAATTGCAAAGGACCTCCCATGGGGAGGAAGAATCGATTCGTCAGCGTTCCGTTTCCATTCTGGGTAGAGAGTCGTCCAAGAAATTTCTATGCACAATGCACGTGCTACACAGCTACTATGCGATGCAACGTCGCGTCGTTGCTCCTGAAAATTACAGGCGTAACGAACGCGCACGTACGCGTAAGTGATCGTTTGCATTTTTCGTCTCGAGTGTCAGCCAGTCGCTAAAAAACCCGTTCGTTCGCGACGTTGTAGAAACATGACTCTCGTTCGACTACCACACACAATTCAATAGTTGCTATCGTACGTAGTACCATAGTAGTCGCCCACTTGAGCCCGCTACAGTGATCACGTTGAGGAAGTTGTTGCCTACCTGCTACATTGTCTAGAAAATTTAATTCGCTGTTGATGATTTAACGATGCCCCACTGGACATTATTTTGTGATGAAAGAAGATTTATTTACTTTTCTAGTCAAATTCTTTAGTAATCAATGATGCCGCGCAATTCTAAACTTCGTCCTTTGTTCAGATTTTTTCAGTAAAATGAAAATAAGCCGGTACAATTTTGTGTTATTTGAAACTATCCATTATTTCTAAATTTTTTTGGGATTTAAAAAAGAACTTTCAAATTTTCTTTGACTATGGAAATGAAATCTACTGTCTCCAGAACCATGTTCTGTGCCGAAATCAGAACATCAGAAGCAAATCAAAAAGAAGCTTTTTTATACTACTTGGATCCAACACTTTTAGAAGCCAATTTAAACTTCCGCATCAGCGATTAATCATAAGAAAATTATCGTTATAAACAATAGAACCTTATGTCAATTAAATCCATGTAATACCTGAAAATCAAACATACAGATTAATATAAAAAGTTCTTGGGTCTAATTTTCCATTCATTGGTTAAAGTTGATTTCCTTGTATATGAGTCTTTTATATCTGGCGAGATCCTTTTTTATATTAATATCTTTGTTACCCTCTCTTTCTCTCTATAAATAACATCTCCATAAACTCTCTCTTTATTTCTCTCATGGTAAAAGAATCTTATCATCATCCTAATTAAAAGCATGAACATGTGTGATTCTTTGATTTGAAAGGACTAAATGATATCTATGACTTCCATAAAATAGCTGTGAATTCGATATGAAGTGTTTCCACTTTGTTTGTTTTTATAATTATATGATGCTCATTTCAAGAGCACTTTGCTTCCCATTAGCAAATATATTTGCTTCCTCATGGAGGAAGTATTACTGATTTTTTACATATTAGACAAACTAAAGTTTGTATTTTTGTCAATTTAAAAATGGATATTTACAAAAAATACAAAATAGTACGCACGATTTTTCAATTACAAACCCAAATCAGAAAAATCAAATTTGATATTTAAAATTGTAATTTTGTTAGCTGGAAAAGGTAAGGGGAAAATTGCGTCACACCCTATACAATTCCCGACTTTATGATGTTTTTACAATAATGATCAGAATTATTTTATTTAAAAATTGATGATATAAAGTCTTTTCTATTAATGCATTAACTTTGAATTATGTCGATTGAAAACAATTCTGATCAAAAGAGATGTTTCAAGTATTATTAATGAGTATAATTTCTTTACTCTTCAATATAGTGTATTAATATTATAGGTCAATCGGTTTGCCTCGATTCCAGGGTTCTTTTCAATTCTTTCATTAATTTTAAATTATGTTAGTGATAAAAATTTCACTACGATACAAAAACGTCTTTTTCAAATATTATGCATTACTATAGCTTCCCTACTCTTCAATAAAATGTATCAATATCATAAGTCAATCGGTTAGTTTCAAATCAACACATCTTTTCTATTCTTACATCAACTTTAATTTATGAGTGAATGTTAATGAAAGAAGTTTTACTATAAAAAACCGATTTTTGAAACTGACTTCGGTCACTTTCAACATATTAGTGGTGAAAATAAGTCTTCCAAATTTCATCAATTTATCTAAAACTTTCTTCAAGTTATCGCGTTCACAGAAAAGTGTGACATCCGCATACACATCTGGACAATTATTTGTAGAAGATTGGATTAGACATTTTTAAATTTAGGAAGGTTTAATTGAATAAATTGAAAAAAATTGGAAAATCCTATCATGCCAAAGCTTCCTCTATGAAGAAGCACAATTACTTTGATGTTCATTTCTTCTTAGTTCACTATACGTGTTTGCCCTATATAAACTGCATCACAATCCATATATACATTTAAATTTGTGAATCCGTTTGTCTAGTTTTGCATACCTATCTTTTCCCAATTTTCCAGCCATTTTACTTTTGAATGGTACTTTGTATACCGTTTGTAAACTTTCCTAAAATTCATTTTAAAATCTTTAAAACTTTTCCAAACAATCAATATTATGTTTTTTTCTGATTATTATTTTTACTATGATTATGATTAATTCTTTTAGGTATATGATTTCAATGAAACCACATGGATAATTGTTAAGAAAAATTATTTGTTTACATAATCAATATTTTTTTTCATTAGAAACTGGATGCGAAAATTTAAGAGCTCTATCAATCAAATTCTATACGACTTCTGTCTTGTTTTAAATAGAGTAATTAGAAAGAAAATTAAGTGCTCTTCTTGAACAGATCGTTTTTTATGCAAATCTTTGATAATGTAGCCTTCATTAGTTTTTATTAAAGTCATGTCTAGACAATATTATCTCCATTCAATGTCATTTTCGACAATAAATTGTAACCTTGGCTTGTATATTTTTTAATGCATTTAAAATAGTATTAACATTGCTTTTATGTGCATAATGTACAGAATAATCAACATGTTTTACATACAGCTTTAAAATAAAATCTTTTTTCTCAAAAATTTATTTGCTTAAATGCTTCATAATGTTAATGTTCTATTCCTAGAAAATTTACAAAGGAGTTCATTTTGGGATCATTGAGAGTAGATCTTGTCATCTTGCTATACAACGAATTGTTACTTTATTGATTAACAAATATATGAGATCTTATGCAACTAACAAAGAAAACAGTATAATTTCTTGCTCGGCAGTGAAGGGATGCCCAGAGCAAGAGCAAAGTGCCATAATCTGTCACTCATCACTCTGCTGCGGTAGCATATTTATTTACTAACATATTACGGACACATATTTTCTTAATGATGTAAACAAACTATATCTAAACAGCTTTCCGTAGAAAACCCCCCTCGAAATTCCTAAAGTACTTTTTTAACATTATCCTAATAATTAGAAAGTATTTGTTTTGTCTGAAGACTGCGACTATCACGGATTTCATTGAATCTCCACGTTTTGTAATCCCCTGAATCTGAAAAACAGGTTTTGCGATTGTGTCTGTCTGTCATTGTTATACTTCAAAACGATTCTGGTTTCTTTCACCGAAAATTCGTTTCAAAAGGAAAAGTTTCAATCTTTGGATCAAACTATGCAAGATATAAAAAACTGTTAACAAGAAAAATGATTCAGCTCTGAAAAGATCTGTAATCGAAGTTAGCACTATTTTTATAAGGCGCATAGATTTTTTTTAATCTTTAAAAATTTTATTAGAAAAAAATCCTTTTTTTATTCGAACTATGCAAGATTCAGAAAAATATTAACAAAGAAATAATTATTCTGAAAAATATCTACAATTTCAAAATGTGATAAAATTCCGCATTTACTGCTGGAAATTACGTTTCTTTTTCGTTCAAAAATTATGTCTTTATATCAATGTATTTACGACTCCCCTTTCCAGAATATATACAAGTTCGCAGAAACATAGTGAACTTTGGAGATTTGTCCAAATCTTGGTTCAAATCCGAATTTTTCTACATTGGTTTAAAAATCATTATGGCTCAGGAAATTACATTTTTTCATTCCAAAAGTGTTTCTTCAAATTAACGTAGTTTGGACGCTCTTTTCCAGAAGTTATACTAGTTTTTGGGACGAATAGCGTCTTCAGACATATTTTGATTGCGAGGTACATGCATTATCGAGCGCGAAGCGCGAGATCTGATAGACTTACACCCTCGGCGTGCTAAACGTGCGAGTCTCGATCGTCATTAAATTTTATATTTGTACTCAGGGTTCTGATTTTTGAATACTGGGCTTATTTCGAAATAATATAATTTTTGAGTATTCTGAAATAGTGTTCAAGTAGTCGACTATATGGTGGCGCACGGAGGGCCTGAACCAAGTTTAAATAAAAGTTCTAAGTAAATCAGAATAATCGGTTGGGCGCTTTTCGAAAAAAAACTCTGCGAGCAATTGAAAACCATAATTATCCGACAGCGGATCATTTCTATCTGCCTCGTGATAAAAATTATCTGCCGTCGGATAATTGTAGTTTTCAATTGCTCGCAGAGTTTTTATCGAACTTCAGATAAATAATATCTCGGGGTATTACTGTGAACGATTATTTTCGTTTTCATCTAAAAATGTTCATGGGGTGTCATATTACAGTAAATAATAATCAAAGAATCCCATTTGCTTGAACAATTTTTATAAACTTTTTTTAGCCCTGCCGTGGGCGATGTGAGGCATGATGAATAAAAATGTAATGCTAATGTTGAAACTGTATCATATGAAACAATATATTGTTTGGGTCTTGGGATGTTTGAGCCAGAGTGCTTCTGAGTACAATAAACCTCAGGCGACTAAATGCTCTATTGCAGATTTATTAACAATATTTGTACTCGATGCAGTCACAGCTTGTAGTCGATGTCAATGCCACGAAAGGCACGACTCGCGAAACTGGACTCGCGGTTTACTGCACCCAGGACGCTCAAATGCAATTCAAAACAACTTGCCCTCGAGGCGACCCACAGAGTGTTTGCACATCGCATTCCAGTGGTCTTTCAACAACTAATCACATTGCTGGCACCAAGTTCCATCAGAAAGACAGGTTAGTCAATGATAAATTAATGAGCCCCTCCGTTCGGTTTCCTCATCAGTCTCTTACACTTTATGGAACACTTAACAGGAATTTATTACTTTCTTGCTTTCCTTGATAAGGGTTACAGACGAAAACATGATTTATTCACAAAACGAGATGAATGCAAAATTTAATAATTACAAGGTAAAATTGTGGGACATTTGACCGTACTTCACACAGGAAACCCTGGAATTTTAAACCGTTGCATATCATTCTTTTTATTAATTTCAGATCAAAATGACCCACACTTGTAAAACAAAAATTAATTTTTACACGACTTTATTAACAGCGTAAATGTCTCAATTGGACTGGATTTCCCATTTACAGCGGTACTAATTTACATATGCTTCATATTGAGAGTAAAATGAAAATTTAAGAAATTTAAATGAGATTAAAATCAAATTTAAAATCCTATTTAACGTCCGATAATCAACTTAATGTGCAGAATTCCTGAAAATCAAACCAAGAATCCTACGACCAAACTTGAAAAACACCCATAAAATGTTCGTATTGCCATTTAAAAAAAAAGATAAAAATTTTCCTAAAAATGAAAAGAAAAAAATTTCCTTTTTGGAAAAAAATAAAAGAAAGGAAAAGTTTAAAAAAATTAAAGAACAGGAAACTGGTTGCCTTCTCCTCTTTCTTTTCCCTTTTTTATTCTTGTCCAAGAAAAGATTTCTTTTCTTTGTCAGGAAAATTTTCATATATTTTCAAATTGCAATAGGAATATTTTATGATGGTTGTCCAAATTTGGTCATTAGATCCTTGCTTTTATTTTCAGGAATTTCGCAGAGTAAAATAATCAGAAGTTTAAAAACTTTCAGTAATTTATAAATTTGCGTAAATTTTTACCTAGTTGAACCATTATTAACAATTTTGTATATAAAATAACTTGAGTTTTCAAAATATGACCAAAACCTCTGTAATAATAGGAACGCAGTAGGTATACGTCTCTACTATTTTATTCTAAGTTATAAATTAAATATAAATTCAATTTTTTTCTATCTTATCATTTTTTAAGTTATATAAGATTATGCTTAAGAAACCCCCACTTAAAGCATATTTCTTGTTCTAATACATATTCGTATATACAAAACTAAAATTCACAGAAATAGGTACACAGTTTTTGTTCATCCGCAGTAATACGTAAAAATATAAATTTTATTTAAATTCTGAATATTTTTGTGTATTGCTTTATATTTTAGTTCTTATTGCTTTTTTACGTACAAAACAATAATATAAAGTGAGACTATCGCCTGATACGGTAGTAATTGGGATGCCCTGTCGAGTGGCAGTTGTCATAGTTTTTATTTTGAGTTGCGATTTCAACCAGAAATATGAATTATCAACATTTTTTTACAAATTACGTGAATTTTTAAGAAAATACTTGAATTTTTATTAAAAACATACATTTTAAATGGAATATTTAAATTTTCAGTTAGAAAAAATAAATTTTCAACAAAAATGCAAACGAATTTTTACCAAAATAGTTTTAACAAAATAATTAAATTTTCTATCTATGTAGTTGAATTTTCAACAAAAGCGTTCAACTTTCAATCAATGAGTGAAATTAATATCAAAGAAATAGTTCAACTTTTAACCAAATAAGAGCTAAATTTTTAAGTAAAATCCTTAATCTTTTCAAAAAGTAGTGTATTTTCTACTAAGTAGTTGAATATAAACTATAAGATTAATGTTAAATGAATTAGATAATTTTTTAACTAAAAATATAGGTGAGTTTTTAAGCAAGAAGTGTATAGTTCAGTTTCTAGTTAAATAATTAATTTATAAGAACAACAATAAAAAAGAATTTTTCACCATGTATAGTTAAATTTGCATATAAAAAAAATAAATCTTCAGGCAAAGAATGTAAATTTATTACATAAAAGTTCAACTTTCCACCAAGTATTTAATATAAATATATAATAAAAAATAATAATTAATAATAAAATGGGTATTAAGTAATATGTGTGTTTATATAAGTATTTGGACAAAGAGAGATTTATTATAAAACTTTACTGAATTATTTACTTTACTGAATTATTATCAAACCATCGGTATTTATACCGATTGCCGTAATCATCGGCCTACATTCGTAAATGATTACTTTAATGACTTTTTTTCAGCACGCTACACTGTTAAAAATAATATTAAATATGATATACCCATGTGTATTAAAATTAATATATCAAGCATATGAAATCGCCATTAAGAGCGACTATATTAAATTTCATAGACATTCATGTTAATCACAAGAAAAATCAGATAATTCCATTTTTCACAAATTCAAAATAAGTTTATCAGTAATTTTCGATTGTAAATAATAAAACGTATTACCTTCTTCCTGTTAACCAGAAATAAAATGGGATTTTTAGTCAAAAAGTTTAATTAAGCAAATAAATAACAGACCTATCCTACAATTAACTATCTTCGCCTTAAATTTGGACTATTCAGGGGGAAATTGGGAAAAAGTTTTACCCGTCCATTGTACCTTCATCATAAATAATAATTCAGTCGAAAAATTCTAGATTATAAATTTAATTGAGAATATTTGACAAGATTTAAAGAAATTACAGCACGTTGAGTTTTCACGTACATTGCTATACTGACCTGTATATTAAATTTAATACACGTGTATGCTATATTAACTAAACCAATGTATGATACATTTCAGTAGCGGTAGTGCATATTTGCTTCACACACATGTATATTAAACCTTGTACAGATTTTTCTAACAGTGTAGGAAGGCGAATCGTCCATCGGGCAGTATTAACATTTCCTTAGAATATTCCTTGTCAAGAAATTTGAATGCAACCAAATAAGACAAATTTTCCAGCGAATAGTTTCACTTTGAAGAAAGAAAATTAAATTTCTGCCAAACGAGATGAATTTTCAAACCAAAAAGACGAATTTTCATTAAAAGAGTTGAACTTTGAATCACAGTAGATTCTTCAGTTCAAGCGAAAGAGTTGAATTTTCAACAACAAAATTCATTTTGAACCAAAATAGTTGAATTTACAAACAAAAATAAGCATTTTCAACAAAAAAGTTAAATGTTGAACTAAGAAAGATTTTGGTCTCAAAATGTTTCCTCTAACTTTTACCATCAATTATTCTCCGTGAAAAAAAGTAACTTTTAAAACACTTCTGGAAGATTCGCAACTTCCAGGACTAACAGGAAATATTTGAGAAAATTTGAAATTTCAGTGTGCGAAAAAAATGTCAATTTTCCTATATTTTAAATTTAAAAAAATGGAAGTAAACATCCGAAATATGCATAACAACGTTGCATATCATTTTTATAAAATTTCGTAAACAAATTCATTGACTAAAATTTACTTTATAGAAAGTATTTCTCTGTTCAGCGTCCGAAAAGAATTATAAATTCATTGTTAACGTATTTTTTGGTGTTTTTAACCTTTTGATCGAACGTAGAAATTTTTTTAATGCAGTTGAAATGTAGGTAGAATATTGAATTGATTTATGCATAATGTTGCTTATGAATTTCATCCCATTAAAAGTCGATAAATCACAAATCGATGACTCTATCATTAATCCTATAAGGTGCTTGACACCTGAGGAATAAAGACCGGACGTTACGCTTCAACAAATCGAGAGGCGTCGTGCATATAGGTTGCATGTTGCATGAATCTGCCTTATGAACTCCTACGTATCAACACGTAGGTTCACAAGTTCCACCTCTGTGCAAAAATTTCATATACTCTATGTCCATAAGTAGAGCTGCTCTGTGAGACAAGTAGGAAGAGATTCTAATTTTATTGCAACAAGCTTCTACTACTAGCTCAGAACTAATAAGTACCGTCTCCTATATAAAGTCTCGTTCGTTATTCGCTTTTGCGAATAAATGAAATTGACTAAGGGAGTATCACAAGAGAAAGCATAGTTCATAAATGCAAATTTGTTACAGGAAACATAAAACTTCTTAGTGGCACTTATATTTTCATCAGAAGAGAAATGTTTAATTGAATCAACAAATTTGGATCAAGTATTTCCCCTGAATTCAGGTTTTACTTCTCTCGAATAAGATCGAGGACATTTAACGCCAAAAGTATTATTTATTAATGAAAAAAGTTACTAATAAATGGAGCGAAACAATTAGTGCCGCACTGAAGTATGAAATATAAGTAATAACTTTTATGAGGCATCGTATCAAGCTACTAACTTTAAATGAAATTAAAAAAGGGAATTGAAACCAACAGTAAATTAATTATCCCTCCGAGTAAGTGACAAGAAATTCGACGAAAAGCATTTTGTGAAGAATTAGATATGACTTAGAAAGTAATTTTTAAATGATTAGATTTATTACATAAAAATGAAAGACTTCTCTTTTCCCCCTATATAAAGAATTTCTCTTTTTTCCGTGTTTTCGACAAAAAATTCCTTTTTCCCTTTTTTTCTATTTTTCTTCTTAAATGCGAACCCAATCAAAAAATCCAACTACTTTTGCTTAGAATTTTATTCATTTTGAATTAAAATTCTATTATTTGATTGAAAGTTGAAATACATTGTTAAGAATTCTATGATTTTCTTGAAGATATATCTCTTTAGTTGGAAATTATTAACAATGTAACAATTTAACAATTCAACTGTTTGGTCAAAATTGACGCTTCTTAGTTGAAAATTCGTTAAATCGGTTCAAAAGTCGTATTTTTAGTTAATTTTGTTGTTCTTGAAAATTCAACTATTTAGTTGAATTCATAATTTTGTTGTTACGATCCTGACCAGATCTTTATCATTGATTGTTATTGATGTTAGGTTTTTCTTATTTAAAATAATGATTTAAGACCATGTCAAGGGAAAAAATACCATCACTTATAATAATTAAGTCGAATCTGGAATTATTTTGTTCAAAATTTATTTTATTTCTTCAAGATTTATCATTTTAGTTTAAAATTCATCTCTTTGTTTGAAAATGTAACTATTATTTTGAAAATTTGTATTTTTTTATTGAACTAAACTGTTTTTTATTGGAATTAACATGATTTTCGGTTTAAAAATAATTAATTACTTTTTTCGTTGAGATTTTATCTTTCTTGTACGAAAATTCAACTAATTGGTTGAAAGTTGGAACCAGTTTCTTGAAAATCTGTCTTTTTGATGAAGATAATTTATTTTAGCTGAAAATTAATCTCTTTGATTGAAGATGTAACCCGTTTGTTTAAAATCGGATTTTATTGGTTGAGAATACATTTTTATAATTGAAAATGTAACTATTTCCTTTCAATTAAAAAAGAAATACATTGAAGTTGGTAATATTGATTCGGAGATATACGCCTATCAAGTTTGCATAGGGTTTATATTTCCTAGTTGCAAATTCAACTATTTGATTTGAAATTCATGTATTTTGTTGCAATTAAACTTTTTTGGTACGCATATGTGTTTTATATGGGTGTGTGTGCGTGTTTTGATAAATGTTCATTTTTTTTTGGTAAAACAATTTTTTTTTGGTTGGGGATTCAACCATGTCACTAAAAATTCCTCCGTTTTGGTTGAATTCCACTGTTCATTGTTTCAGATTGAAATATTTTTGGTTGAAATATGAACTATTTTAAACTCATGTTTTTTTAATGAAAATTCAATTTTAGGAATTTATTCTTGTTATTTTTAAAATTCGTATTCGTATTTTTTATATAAAATGAATCGTTTTTGGTTGAAAATCCACCTTTGTAGGTAAAGAATTCAGATATTTAACAAAAATTCAACTATCTTATTGAAAATTTTATTATTTTATTAACAATTCAACTATTTTTTTAAGTCATATTTTTGGTCAAAAATTCAACACAAGAACGCCAGTATAACAGCATTTACGGGGGTTGCCTCGCAATATCATTGCCATTAAATAGGTCGTTGGAAACGTAAACTGTCTATCGTAAACTGGTGGCGACCCATTGTGGACGCTGCCATACACTGGTACACGGCTGCGTAACTGCGTGGGCCAGCAGTTCTTGGAATTATTAAATCAATCGCTCGTATACAGGCGCTCTTGTGTACAGTCAAACCTGGATTTAGTTGTCCGCCATTTAATGTTTCCGAGAATTGAAGGCCGCGTGGCGGCGATTTATGAGAGGAGCTGCGGGGATTGTGCGGTAGTCAGTCAAGCGTGACAAAACAGGAGCGTTGCGGTAAGGTGCAGTGTCCTAACGGCCTACCTTTTTAACTATGTCACGAAGTTTCGATAGTTTACTCGAAGCGGGTCTCTGATGCCTACTGAAGCCAATCGGACTGATCGGATTATTTCGTGAAAGCATCTGACACGCGAATATATATCACGAAGTTATTGGAACAATTTTCATGAACAAGAGCAGTGAATATCAATTTATTTTAATCAAAAATGTTATACTACGATTTAAAACTAATTATTTATTGTAAGATTTCTTGATAATATTCAATAAAAATTCCAATTTCCTCTTAATTGGCGGTATTATCATAGCCAGCCAATAGGCTCTCCAATTGGACAAAGAAAATAAAGAAGAAGTATTAGATAGGCAGAGAGAGAGAGAGAGTATGATCGTTTCGAAACAAAAAATACCTCTCATTAGAACACCATCGTCTCGTCTCTTTCTATCTCACATGGTGGAATGAGAGGTCTGATCTACTTCAGACATCGAAGTCCCAACCTCCAATTGTCAAGTGGTGACGTTAGAATGGTGAAAACTGTGTTTTTCGTGGACAGTTTATCTAATATTTGTGAAAGTAAGTGATTTTCTGTGAAATAACTTCTTTGTAGGTCTGGTTATGAAACTGCGTCGCATGCATTGTGCGATTACGCAGTAGTACTTACGTCTCACTTGAAGTTTTGACATGCAGTGTTTTGATAAAAATAATCATGTGTTTTTGGATACTTCTGTCTTCGGCGAAGGATATAGGCGATTCATAATCTGGACCGATTATTATTGAAGAGAAAGCTCATTTTTAAACAAAGTGCTCAACGGCCCGCAAACATTTTAAGTACGTAAGCCCGAAAACCCCATTTATTTTAACATTACCAGAAAATTTTTTCTTTATTTCCGTTAAATATTTACTTAACCCATGTCTTCGTGTTAAAAAAAAATAATTTCTTAAATATTGTTTACCACGCAGTAAAATACATCGGAAATGGTAGATACATCCCTGATTTTTTACGTTCCGAGACCCTGTATTTTCTGTTACTGTCAGTTTTAAATTTGACTGTATTTTGTTGAGTAGCATTTTTTTTGGTCAAAAATTCAACTGTTTTGTTGAAAATTAGTCCTTTTGGTTTAAAAACTTGTCCTTTGTGGTGGAAAAGTGAACTTTCTTGGCTGAAAATTCATATTTTCTTTCTTTTTTATTGAAAAGTAAAATCTTGTTTGATCGAAATATCAAATATAAAACTTTATTTTGAGAATTCATCTTTCTTGTTTCAGAACTCAACTACTTGGTTAAAAATTCAACTGCATTTTTGCGAATTAAACTATTTTGTAAAATTCTACTTTTTAGGTCGAAAATTCCACGTACTATAATATGTAACTTTTGGGGGTTATAGACAAAATTACGATAGTTACTGAGGGTAAAAATGGATAAAGGGGTTCAAAATTGCCCAAAAATTGTAACGTAGTTCATGGACGGCTCCTAACCTAATATGAGTTTCCAACTTGGGGCTGTAGGGACGAAAAATTTCAGGAATTGCGGACTTATCAGATGCCCCCTCTAGTGACACGATATTAGGTGCGCACATTTGTAAATAATGGGCGCAAATTATGAGAAAAATAGCAGACGTAATGGGAGAACCCCAATTAGTGTGCGTGCCGTACGTGGGATGACATTTCAAGGGGAGTGTACACTGATCGGATGGCAAGTTATCGGATTTTGACTGTACTAGAGGTTCTAATTTCTGATTAAAGGGCTTCCGTGAACTACGATGTCCACTTTTGTCTTTTTTTGAGCCCCCTTCCCCATGTAG
>NC_046659.1:72403156-72457774 GCF_010883055.1 Belonocnema kinseyi
CAGGATGCCATGTGAATTTTTTTTCTATTTTTTGTAAAACAAAATTAAGGCAACAATTTTTGAGAAATCACGTAGTTTATGGAATGCCCCTTCTTTGAGCAATTTAAAAAATATTTACTCATACACTATATTAACTTCTTGCCTTTATACGGAATTGAAGCTGTGCATTTACAGTGAGCATTTTTTTGAATATCAGGTTTACCTCCGTGATATCAGCAAAGCACAGGTTTCTTCCCACGACAGTCGTGCCAGTTTCACGTTTGCCCACGTGCCCGTGGTTGTAGCAAGGTTTACGCCTAGCTCGTGAGTTCATAGTACACTCCTGCAACAGACGTTCCCGGAAATCAGGACTTCGAAAGTAGCAAGTCCTACGTGTGCAAGCAAGTCTCGAAAGGGGAAAATATTGCGACAGTAATAATATTCTTACTTGCATTAGAAAACACTTAATACCGATGGAATTCCTCCCTTCGAGCTATAAGAACTTTTGATCAAAGTGCCTGAATCCAGTTTGCAATGAAAAGCTTGTTGAATTGGTGGATGCGATTATTTTTAAAAATTCTAAATAGTTATTCTCGCAAGTATTAGGATTTACGGTACATAAGATTTGTGGTCTGCGGAATAATCATTAAAGGTCACACACTAAGTGGTAACCAATTTCTAATGACTTTTCACAGTCGGAAATATTAGAAATTGTAATTATTTAGCTTCAGACATTTAACCGTTATTGTAGTCAACCCCATTAAAAGTTCAATAATGTCGAGAAAACATTCAGTAATTAATAATCATATTTAAAAATAGATTCCATCAATTCTTATTTATTCCAAACTTATTTCACTCTTGTTTGTTTAATTAATAATTTGTTTATTTGTATTCTCTTCAGGCATATTTTTACGAATTTTAATGTTTTCTTCCAGCATATTTTTTTCTGGAGAAGGAATTACCTAAAACCTCATTTCGTCGATAGGAGTTACAGCATTATATGCAAAAAGTATTTGCGACATTCCATCCTGGGTCAAATCCAAACCCTTTTTAGGACGACTGAAAAAACTATCAAAAATAATAATTTTTTATTAAAAAATTTTAAACATTATAAGTCTTTTCTTTAAATATTATAGTTTAAAGAAAAATTGTGAAAAAGTCAGGAAATTTTTTAATAAAGTTGTGCATCCTTCCTATTCACCTAAGCAGAAAAAAAACTGTTCAAAAGAATTCCATTTTACTCCTACGATGTCGAAAAAAAAATTTCTCTGTATGGATCTAAAATCCAAAGAAACTCTTTACAATTGGAAGAAATAAAAACCGAAGGGTCTGTATCTATAGGCCACTATTGGAAATTTTGAATTTCCAACTAAAGCCGAAATTTAAATTTTTCCCGCTGCACCTATGCGGGAAATATTTTTTTTCATTATAAGAAAGTATATAAAATCCAGAGAAACTCTTTTCAAATTAAAAATATGAATTTAGAAGATTCTATAGCATTTATAGGTCACCATTGGAAAATTCGAGTTTTCAAGTAAAGCCGAACTTTGAACATTATTGATCAGGGAATATAAAACAACTGATGAGGGAAAAGTCAGTTTTTCCATTTTTCTGTATCTTTTCCATTTCAGTTTATTTGTATTGCTGTTGCTTATTTTATTGTAAAAACTACATCAATTTATTATTGTCTAAATTTCATGAAAAAAATAGACCAATATGTAATGCTTTTTAACTCAGTGTTTCAAAATGCCCATGAGTAAGATTTCAAGGCTTGCGAATATTTCAAGGGAATATATAAATATAATTATTCAAGGTTACCAAAAATGGAGGGTAGGGATAAATAGAAGCTGAGTCGTCTGCTGCAACTATATATAGTTTAGTCTTTAGTCAAATGTGCATTCGACGTATGTTGCGCCCACCTCTTATTTGTATATTTGTAAGTCTCGTCCTTATTCTGTCTGTTCGTTCTCCATTGGGCACCGTCTCTCTATAAATTTAAAGAAAGATCGTCGACCTCTCATTCCCTTCCACAAAAGTCCAGCGGAGAAGAAAAAACGAGTCTCGCGGAAAGCTTCAAGCATCCTTGGATGCTGCACGGGAACGAGGCTTGACGAAATGAGAACCGGGCATCCAAGATCGAGTGCCCTTTCTAATAAGTTGATCGTATTTGCTTCAATACTAATTACACCTCCTCTCAAGACCCTTGACAAGTTTTTGTATCCTCAGTTTCTGTCAATTAATTTTTTTTAGGGTGGCCTAAAATTATTTGGCAGGAGTAATGGGCCGTGCATAAATTACGAAAAATCGTTTGGAAGGGGGTGGGGGTAAGTCAGCAATTCTTATGTTGTCTTACATGGAGGGTACGTGGTCAATACGTAATATATTTTAAAGTCTGTGAATTATAGAAAAACAAAGGTTAAGCAGACAACTTCGCGTTTTTCAAAACACATGTGTTTTCATGGAAAAACAAAAGAAAGTTTAATCGATATTTCGTCCAAGTTTATCCTGTAAAGTTAGTTTTAGTTGCAGCGAATCTTTTCTCCGGAAATCGATGTAAAGTTTATCATCTGTTTTTTCTCTGAAACAAATGCTTGCCAGGACAATCAAGTACTGTAGTACCTAGTGCATTAAATGGAAATAAAATATGTCAGTTTAGGAATCATTGCAACAGTATTACTTGTAATTTGTCTAACAATATTAGAAGTACCAAGTAGTTTTAGTGTTAATATTAACTGTAATAATCATATGTTCACGAAATAATATTAAATGGATAAACAAATAAGATATGGTGAAAACCCCGACCCACCTCTCCAATAATACTAAAAATTTTTTAACTTAAGAAATAAAATGTGTTTATAACAATAACTATTTAGTTTTGCAAACTTATAATTTTATAATTACCTTATGACGTACAATGCAATATGACTTGCTGGAGGTTGGCATGATTCAGCCCGAGATGTTGCATAGTTCAATACCTTATTTTCAAAGTAAAATTTGCAGTTGTCTCACCTAATATCTTGAAAGTATTAAAAAGGAACGTCAATTCACAGTCTTTGATTTTGGTTAAACATTCAACAATTGGTTGAAAATAAACTTTTTTTCTTTGGCAGAAACTGAACTTTTTGATCGAAAGTTGAACTACTTTATTAGAAAAAAATTATTTTAAGGTGCATTATTTTAGATAAAAGTTAATTTCTTTGGTGGAAAAATTGGAACTGTATGTTTTGTTAATAATTTGTTTTTTCATGGTTAACATTTTTTTAAAATAATAATGCAAATATTCTATTTTCCAGTTTGAAGATTATCTTTTTTAGTTAAAAATTCAAGTATTTGATTAAAAATTCGTATTTTTTAGTTAAATTCAACTCTTTCTGATTTGAAATTTACATATTGTTTGCTTAAAATTTCAACCATTACATTCTTTGTTAAAAATTCGTATTTTTAGCAAGAAAATTAAACTCATTGGTTGTAGCTTGAATCTTCAAAAATACTTTTTTCCGTTAAAGATTCATATTTTTAGTTGAAAATTAATTTTATTGGTTAAGATTTGAACTAGCTTGTTGAAAATTCGGTTTTTGATATATGATTAAATTTTGTCTAAAAATTTGTCTGTTTGGTTCAAAAGCTTAACTTTTTTGTTGACATTTAAAGTGTTTTGTAGAAAGCTCTTCTTCTGTATGGACTAAAAAATCTTTTTTGACTGAAAATTCAACTCTTGTCGAAATTTCGTCTTCTGTATTTGACCATTCATCTCTTTTGGTAGGAATTTAATTTTTTTAATAAAAATACGACTGTTTGGTTGAAAATGTACCTTTTGTCCAGTTTTCGTTGAGGATGCAACTATTTTGTTGAAAATGTGTATTTTTTCCGTTTTTTTTTGGATGACCCCTTAATCAATTGACAAAAAAATGTATACGGTTTACTTACGATTTACTCGAAATTAGACAAATTTGTTAAATAATTATTTTTTTGCCTGTATTCAGAAATTTAATCTCCTGGGTGTAAGTTTAGATTTTTATTTAAATCGTAGATTGCATTTTGATGGTAAACCGCAGCTGAGCCTTCTACAATTTGTGGTCAATGTCACTTTGAGATTGTCAGTTTCCATATCTATTTCCTCGAAACTGGGTTTGAACCTCTTCTAATGAAACGTTCTTGACCTCCATTTAGCAACACTTTAGGTCGGAAGTGAACTTTTTTTAAATCTTAAATCGCCACTTCGATTTTATAGAATGCTTTTTATTTTATATTTTATTTGTTATTCAAATAAAAGAAGCTCATTTTCCGGAATAAATTAAGTTTCGCACATTGAACCTTACATAATTTTTTGAATTGAAATAGTTTCGAAGTGTAGAGTATTTGGAATTCCTTCATGAACAAGATAAGCACTGAAAGAAAAAATAATTTTTTAAAAAAACTTTCTGTCACTAATAATTTTTAGTCTCATTCTGTCCCGCGACGAATCTTAATCGGTGCTTCATTGCTAAAAGAAGTTAGTTCCAAAATAAAAAAATGTTCAAGTACACACTTTTATTCTGCAAAATTAAGGATGTTTCACTAGTTATCTTGCCGTAAATACTAAAAATAGTTCTAAAGTCGACGGAAATAGGCAAATTATTGTGTATAACCAATTTCAAAAGAGAAATCTAGTCATTTCAGACTTTCTTTCCTTTTATAAAGACATCGTAATTTTCATTCAATATTATGATTGATGGCTTATTTTTTTGTTTGAAATACTACCTACAATTTCAATTGGACTGTTTTTATTTTAAATTAACTAGAAATAATCTGGCTAGGTAGATAACAAGATAATATTCAATTTGTTAATTTAAAATTTGTTTACTGTAAATTTATCTGTATTTTAATAAGAAAAATCCCAGTAGACTTGTATAAGGTATTATTTTTAAAAACTAAATAGGCTATCAATGATGAAGATGAAAACGAAATTTTTTAAAACTTTAGCATGCATAAGATACCCGATGTTACACCTAATTTTAAACACTATTTCCATTCAATTTTTTTTTATCAATTACATCTATTAATAATTACTTTTTCTTTCCTTGTTTTAGGTAAGTTCCCTTTATGGCTCTACAAGTGCTTAAGTGTCTTTCAGATCGTGAGTCGACAAAAAACTTAACTTATAAATGGTGTGCTAAATTATCATATCTTGTTCCGCACAAATGTGCCTGCACCTTAGGCTGTGTTATACAGTACGTAAATCGTATATTGATTGAGATCGATATCTGCGATAAAGTAGTTTGGCCTGGTCTCAGATGAGATTTTCCCACCTAATCGACTCTTTCAATCCATCATTTTTCCTGTTTAACCAAAGTGACGATGGCAATGGGTTTCTCGGAGCTGAACACTGATCAATCCTTTTATTTCTCTTATTTCCTTCCCACTATCCTCCCAGTTTTGCCAGAGGTGCCTAGCTAATGGAGAAATTCCGACACGATCGGAAGTTGAAGAGAGGTAGGAGAGGAGGCCGGAAGTTTCGCTCTGAAGATATCAAGTGACATTCCGCCGGGTCGATTATATTCGGGATGAGTTTGAGGTGAAAGAGGAAGAGGAGGAGTAGTTGGGGACTAACGTCGGTTAAAGCGGGGAAATTATTAAGCCTCCTGTAATTAATGAAGTTATGATGCCTCACCAATGTAATAATGAGCTCCCTATTCCGATTTCCCTTCTAAATATTTCAAACCGACGAAAACTTGTCACAATTTGATATATTGAATTTCAAACTCTTTAAACATTTATTTCTTGGCAAAAGCTGATTTTTGTTCGACAAAGAAAGCATTTTAGACTACATATTGTATATCTGTAGTTGGATAAAAACGTTGGAAACAATTGACAACTGCATAAAAAGTTGTGTATGTAGTTGTGATTCCGCCTCTCGATAAACGTTTTTATCATAAAAATATATCTGGGGTTTACTGTGTCAGTGTCATAAACCATCTCCGTTAAAATATCGAGGATCATTTTATATTTAAGATTTTAAACATAATATTTTAAAGTAAAGTTTTTTTAAAAAAGAAAATCCAAGTATTTTTGGTTGAGTTCATTTCGCTTGATCGAAAATTCTACTGTTTTGTTTAAAACTCACTTTTTTGCATCGAAAATTCCACTACTTTGTTGAAAATTCGTCCTGTCGAACAGAAATTTTTTTATTGAAGGTTATTCTTTTAGTAGAAAAGTCATCTGCTTTTATTGAAAATTCGTCTCTTAAAAAAAAATTCTTTTGGATTAAAAGTGATAGTTTTTGATTTAAAATTCATCTTTCTGTAGACTCATTTCCTGCTTTGATTAAAAATTCATTTTTTGTGATTGAAAGTTGATTCTTTTTATTCAAAAAGTCTACTATTATATTTTCGGTTTAGAATAAATATTCTCTAGTTAAAACTTCTGCTGTTTTTAAAAATTTATCTTTCTGGATTGCAAATCCGTACTTTCAGATTAAAAATTCATCTCCTGGTAGTGAAGACATCTCTGTTAGTTTAAAATTAATCTTTTCTGGTTGAAAGTTAATTATTTTCAATTGAAAATTCTACTACTATATTTTTTTCCAGAATTCATCTCTTGAATAAAAATTAAAATGTTTAAAGAGGCAAATTGGTTGGTCGAAAGTCAAACAGTTCTATTAAACAGTCCAGTATTATATTTTCGGTTTAGAATAAATATTCTCTAGTTAAAACTTCTCCTGCTTTTTTAAATTTATCTTTCTGGATTGCAAATCCGTACTTTCAGATTGAAAATTCATCATCTGGTAGTGAAGACATATCTGTTAGTTTAAAATTAATCTTTTCTGGTTGTAAGTTAATTTTTTTCAACTGAAAATTCTACTACTATATTTTTTCCAGAATTCATCTCTTGAATAAAAATTAAAACGTTTAAAGAGTCATCTTTTTTGGTCGAAAATCAAACAGTTCTATCAAAAATTCTAGTATTACATTTTTTATGCAGAATTCATCAGGTCTTTTAGTTAGAAATTCTCAAATTTGATTGTAAATTTAGTTTTCAAAGACGAAATTAAAAACATAAACCTGAAGAAGTCAAATTGTGTTACTAAATTGCGCAAGAAAGCTTAGAATTTTGTGCCATTCTCAAAAGTTTGGTTCTTAGTCAACTTTAATAAATTTAATTATGCCGTTGAAAATTCAACGATTTTCTTTAAGTCATCTTTTTTGGTTGAAAATCCACTGCTTTATTGAACATTCGTCTTCTTGAATAGAAAATTCATCTTTCTTGGTAGAAAATTAAGCCTTTTTGTTGAAAATGAAACTGTTTTTGGTTAAAGATTAATTTGTTTTTTGTTTAAAAAATAGATCATGTGGTTGAAGATTCTTCTTCGAAAAATTCAATTATATAGTTAAAAATTCATCTTTTCAAGTTGAAAGTCCAATATTTCCTCAAAATAATCCAACTTTTTAGATAGAAAACTCAATTCTTTTGTTGCTAATTCACAAGGGCACACACTCGCTTTGCCAAAGGCGTAAGTGAATTCTCCTATTATACTGCTAATAAAAAGTGGTTTTTCTTTAATTCTACTTGCGGTATTATGTTTTTTACAGTTTTGTTTTCGAATAAATCTGATTTGTACGGCTTTTTTCACCGCCAACCATCCAAGCGTTCGGATACCCACCCACACACGTCCCTGAGAATTTTTTCTTTTTGGATTAAAAATCCATCCTTTTGGGTCGAAAACTCGACTATTTAGTTGAAAATACAATGCATTTTCACTTACAATTTTAGAAATATGGCGCCTATATTAATTTTATAAAAAATAATTGATTCTCCCACTTTCTTGAAAAATAACCCTACTTCTCCTGTTGTGAGGGCATCTTGACTTTGAAGTCTGAAATTACTTTTACAATCATTTATATCAATATATTTGACCATGTAGTTCTAAAATCTTGAATTCATTTCAAAATGTATATACTAAAGAAATGAGTATTAAATAGTTATTATTATGAACGCTTAAAACTCAAGCGGGAAAAATGTAATTTTTAACCGGGAAAACCTGGAAATACCTTGGGATTTTTTTTCTTCTCTGAGTGTCCAATCTGCCGATTTAGTGGATGCAATTCCTCAACTTGTCAAATGTCATTTTTCAAAGACAGTTGTTGCAAGGAGTGAAACTTTAGAAATCGTAATTGCCAGTGAATTTTTCCTTAAAGCCCCTCCCACGGGAGTCAGGAGCCAGCAGCCAGCTTTCGATAGTCTTGCAGGTCCCAATTTGGTCGCGTGCGACTTGTCACGTGAAGTGATTTAAGCCCGCAAATTACGTGACAGGGCCGCCTTACTTACTGCCTGGCACGCTTTTTCGTCAATTTCAATTAAAGTGTCTACATCGCATCAGCGACTATCGCAAATCACTTCCTGGTTGCGTGACGTGCTCGCACTCTAGAAATGACAAGAGTAAATAATAAAAAAAAGTAAGGGCTGAGTACTGCGGATTTTTATTCATGATTGAGTTCAAGAGAGTGACTGAACTTTTCACGATCGGGATCGTGTCATAAAAATATATGATGCACTCTTGCATAAAAAGCTGAACACGAGAACTCTTTCTAAGTAGCTGGAAACTGAAACGAGCTTATAAGGACACTTCCTTGGAAGCACCTATCGGGGAAAGTTGATGTCCTTTTTTGCATGAGAATATGCAGGTGACCATTTTGAATTATGAGTGAATGCATCTTATTAGAAAAAAATGAGATTTACTTTTTTCGAAGTACTATCATAGACTGGGTGTCTACTATTCGGAAAACCGGGAAATAGTTTGGCATCAAAAGAAATTAATAATTAAACGGGAATACAAGTTTGAATTTTTATCCTCCTCTTAAAAAATTTTACTCTACTGAGCTTGCATGCATTTTTTTTTGAAAACCTGATTGGTTGCGACACTTAGTGAATATGCCTTCAGTAGCATTTCTTAGTTTATTAATCTATTGATAAAGATTACAAATTTTTTGCATCAACAAATTTGTGATTTGAAAACAAAATTTTATAATTTTGAAGATTAAAAAGTTTAAAAAAAGATTCTAGGAAGTTTAAGTGATATTTAGACATTAAAAAAACTTAAAAGTATATGTAGGAGAAGTATATGTAGATTTTCCTTTAATTTTATGCACATTTCTAATAATTTTAAAAGGTCTTTAGAATGTTGAAAAGTTGTAAAAAGATTAAAAAATTAGTTAAAATTTTTTTGAAACATTTCTAAAAATGTGGGAAAAATCTCGAGGATTTTAAGGAAATTCTTTTATTTTTAAATATTTTTCAAAAGGTTAAGAATATTTGGAATCAGTTTAATAGTTTAAAAATTCTTAATATGCTAAAAATTAATTTTTGTTTATTGTTGAGTATTTATATTTTTTGTTAGAAATTCGTCTTTTGCGTTAAAAAAAATAATGTTCTTAGATGAAAAATATTTTTTTTTCTGTTTGAAAATTTATATTTTCAGGTTGAAAGGATATATTATTTTGTAGAAAATTAATCTTTTTCAAAAATAATTTGAAGTTTGAAAATTTAAGAAAAAATTAAAGCAAAATTTGGATATTTGAAGATTTTCAAACAAAATTGATGAGTGACGAATTTTGAAAGGTTTCAAGAGAAGAAAAAAATATTCTAGAGATTCTTGAAAAAAAACTCAAATGATTTTAAGTTTTACGAAATGAATTCTGAGGAAAAGTTGAAGAAGGTTTCAAAAATAATTAAAGCTTGTAAACGTTTCAACAAATTCTAAAGAAAATGTAGATAGTTAAAAAATTTGGAATGAAAAAATTTGAGATAGTGTTTAATTTCTTTGTTATTAGCGATGAATGACTGATTATAAGAGTTACTACAAAAATCGTTATACAAATTTTACATTTACTATGTTACGAAATGTGTAATGATAATTAAACTGTCATAATTAAAGATTTAAAATAGTTATTTAACATTAATTTTAAATAATTAATCATTAATATATGTTATTATGTTATTATTGTGTGTGAAAAAAAGTACAGAATAATCAACTGAAGACGGCCACCACCATGTGCCGAAATGTCTGAAGCAATTATTATATTCTAATTATATTCATTATTATGCGACACCATAAATTATAACAATATTTTTTTATATGTGAAAACCCGGGAAAGAACCGGGAATTTGATGGGTGAAAATTAGTAGACATAGTCCATACATTATTTTGCGATTCGATCTATTGAAGAAAACTTTGCTTCAAAAAAGCAGACTATATAAAATCTTGATAGCCTTAATTGACAAAGCACCATCATTTAAAGATATGACCTTCTGCCAAAATAATAACATGCACTGACACAAGATCGTATTGCCCGGTCATAGCACCAATTAATTTCATATGTGTGTAATGAAGCACAGATTATCGTGGGAGAGAATGTGATTCGAGTCTGAAATTCCTCTAGCTAAATGCTTGAAGATTCAATTTAGTATAACCATCTACCATCTGTTTGAATTCGTTTTGCCACTGTATTACCGTAAGATGTTTTTCACTTCCAATAAAGAAGCAAACATAATTATTCTTCAATTTTTTTTTCTCCAAGTGACAAAATATCATAAATTAAAAGCTTTAATTTAGACTGAATTATATAAATGTGATAAGTCACAGCAACAAAATAGGTGTTTCTTTTCATTATCTTAGCTTGCTTAAATTTTTAGGTCGCTTTATTAGGATGATGTGCAATATCCATGAAAAAGAAATCAAATTAGAAAATATAAAATGATGTGTTGCCCGGTTCCCACCAACGTGTCCCGGTTATCCCCGTTTTACGGTATTTAAAAATTGAGAAGGACAATCATACTACATTTATTGTTTAAAATCAAGTTTCTCATAAATTTTGATTTACAATTTTCGGTCCGTATTAAATTACTATCTTGTGATGACTTATGACTTTTTCCTGCAGAATCGAATCTCACCCCTAAGCAATAAAACAGAAAAGCGCACGTATGGAGTTTAGGAAGTAAATAAAAGGGAATAGGGTGAAACTTATATGTAGAAGTAATGCATCGAAATCGATGGGTATCACTAGGAGTAATGCGATGGTATTGTATGTATGAGACAAAAGAAGAGAAGGGATGGAAATAAAAAATTCGAAAATGACGGAAAGATATTTATATATGTATATATGTAATATATGTTTGTAGGTGGGATGAGTGTGTTCCAGCTGAATTTTTTAAGAGTAGAAACTATCAGATGATTTTTATTGGGTTTCGTTATATGATATTGATTTCTGATACATGTTCAGAATTCTTCCCGTCATTGTACGCTAATGCAACTATTTATTGAAAAATATTTTCGAATTTCTTCATTGTCTGGGTAAAATAAAATGTTTAGTACTTAAACAGTACTAAAGGCATAACAAATTTATTTAGAACACATTCAATCACACTACACTCTCTTTCAGTCCCCCCGTTTTCGGGCTTCCTGGAACTGCTGGCTTATTCAGTTTCTGAAGGGAGCAGGGCAAGAGTAGCTGCGACAGTCTTTTTAGAAGGGAAATTGTGCTCAAGTACTCAGTCAATTATATTGCGCAATATCATGCATTCCAATTCGAAACGCTTCAGGCACCTCCGACTGTTTACGTTTCGACCCCCCGCCCCTCAATTCAGTCCAAGGCTGTTTTACGGCGAACCACGACACTGGACTGAAGGCGAGAGTTCGGGGTAATTAATTTAATTGGATTTGTAAAAAGAAGAAAAAAAGTTATAGTTATTTCACTTTCACTGTTTCATATAATTTCCAAATTAAAGCCAAACTTGTCTATATATTTTAATAAATTGAACATCGCTCAAATGTTTTAATTAATTATAATTAAATGATTTTTTAAAAATTAGTATTATGTATTTTTCTTTACTTCTAGCGCTAGATTTAATTTTTTCATGACAAAAAAAATTGCAAATTGAAGTTTTTTTGTGAAACTTTTATCATACATACTCTGCATATATTTTTCGAAATCTCGTGCGACTTAAATCTATGTATAATGCCTGCTTGCTTTTATGTATAATTTTATTATTTGAAAAAATTCATGGCGCTATTTTTCCAAATTTATTCCAGTTTTGACACTATTTTTCATCTTTGAAGTACTTTAATCCGAGCCCTCCAAATATTATATTCTTAAGATTTAGATTATTTTATACGTAAAAAAAGTTTTTTAAGTTGAATTTAAAATAAAAATTGAGATGTCCTTTTGTTTCTTTTTCCACGTCCATAAAGTAAGGTTTTTTCATTTTAATAGGTGAAGTTTAAATTCTAATAAACCCTAGAAAAATAGTTTATTTAACTGATGTTTAGAAAAGGTGAGTAATCTTACAATGAGTCCAAAAAATTGTATTTACGTTACTGGATTATGCCCCTTTCACAACGACCGCGAAATCGACCTGATGACCCCAGCATAAGAAGAGAAAATGCTCTCCCTAAGCATCAGGTACTTACTGAGAGACAAGGTTCAAGCTTTAAAGTCTTGGACAGTGCTGGTAGAGAATGAGGATCAAGAGATGCTAAGATGAAAGGGGAAACACAAAGCCTCGTTATATCATAATACATACATAATAACAACAGGATCTAGCTTTAAGGAACAATAACAAAGCATGGTGACCATCCGCTGGGGCCTGGGCGGTCAAATGAGTCTGAACCTCTACAGTTCCCCAGGACAATGCACTTACAATCCCTCTGGAGCCATTTACATTAAATTCAAATAATATTAAATCATCTGTAAGATGCAACTTTAGTATTTCAGATTAAAAAAAGTCTTATTCCATTTCAACGAGTTAAGTCCCAAAAAATCCTAGTTTCACGACTCTTCGAATGTTCGAAATTCGGATAGGGGAAGCGTCCCTACAGTGGACAGCAAAAATTTTTTATTTCAGTTAGCATAAAGTATTACATTAATTAAAGAACTCTTGTGACTTATTATTTATTATTGATTAATTTAGTTTTATTTTTTTATTTCGCACCACATCTTAAATGAACGGATGATTGTGAGACTAGGATGTCAACCAACATTTTGGCGTCCAGAGCAACCAGAAAATACATGTAGACAAGGCCAATGGTCATCCGCTGATTCTGCCATTAGGCATGCTTACCAACCCATGAATGTAGTACTCTATAAATTTCCACTGAAAATCCAATTTAGAAAAGAAGGTGATACCCATAGTAGATAAATGAAAGTCCCAAGGAATATTTTTTCAACAATTATCTAACCTAGCATATATGATTCTTGGATAAAAAGTACTACATTTTAATGACCAAGGAACATGTATTATTGAAAAAAGTTGCTCTGAGGATGTTATTTAGAATATAAGCAATACTTTTAACAATATTATAAACAATATTTTTGGTTATTGTTGTTATTATAATTAATTAGAACACGAAATTTCGGCTTAAGATGCATTTTTATCAACATAACACATACGAGTCGATTCATTGCATGGAGGTTTCCCTATATTTAAATTCAGTAACATAAAAACATTGTTAAAACAAAGCCCATTCAGTGTAAGAATTGAGTTGAGACAATACTTGATTTCAATTCAGATTTGATTTCTCCGTGGTGATAACACCCTTATCTGTTTAGTTTCTAAACTTCGTGAAAACAAGAAAACTGTCGTCTTCAATTTATGAAAAGGTGTTTGCTCCCTAGTTGAGATAAATTAGAGGTAATAGTCAGGGATCACAGTCCATCCCCTTTTTCTTCTTATTCCCGTTTTCCTCTTTTCAATCTTAAATGTAAAAAATTCCCTTAAACACATAAAATCCAGAAATTTGGCTGAAGTTCCCCATTTTCTCCCTTTTTACAAGGTTCTGATTCATATTTTAAGAATAATAAATAGAAATTCAACAGATTGAAAATGAAGACGCTTTCAAAGAGATTTTTTTTATGATGCCAATTTCAAATATTTCCTGAATGATTTATTTGCTTATTTTTTATTTTTGAAGGTCATAGTCAAGAGCGAAGAAATCAGGATTTATAGGCCAAAATACTCTCGATACACTGTAAATAAGCAGATTTTTTATGAAGATAAGGGAATACATTCTTTTAGCACAAAGTTAGCATAGTACTAATATTAAATTGAAATTGAAACGCTTCAAATTCCTAGTATTTTATGTAAAAATATTGCATTTTCAACAAAACAGAGGGATTTTTATCCTAATACTTGTATTTTTAACCAAGAAGATTAATTTTCTACCAAAAAAGACGAATATTCAACTAAAACGATTTATCTTTCACGAAAAACATGATTTTTACAAATAGTTAAACTTTTAATCAAGTAGTTAAATCTTCTGCCAAAAATATTTTAATTTAAAGGACAGTTGAATTTATCCAAAAAGACGGATTTCAACGAAACTGTTACTTTTCTAAAAAAAACTACAAATTTACAACCAA
Organism: Belonocnema kinseyi; assembly: GCF_010883055.1. Taxonomy (NCBI): domain Eukaryota; kingdom Metazoa; phylum Arthropoda; class Insecta; order Hymenoptera; family Cynipidae; genus Belonocnema; species Belonocnema kinseyi. The sequence goes on from NC_046659.1 coordinate 72,417,526, forward strand.
ATAGTTACATTTATAAATAAAAAGTTGAATTTTCAACTAAAATTCTGAATATGCAACCAAACAAAAACAAAATTTGACGAAATAGTTTAGTTTTTAGTTTTTTTTTGGACAAAGTATAATTATTTTGCAGGTGATGTTCGAATGTCTTGGTTTTACGTGTAAGAAAACTGCTTATTTAAAAGAAATTTACCTTCATATTTTTATTATTATTTTTTTAATTTTAATTTTTTTAACACTTGTATACAACTTTTTTCGTTCCCATTAAAAAAATGTAATAATGTGAGAGCTTTCATATGATAAAAATACATTAGAAGCTGAGTTAAACGTGTAAACTCTGAGAAAACAAAAACGGAAAAAGTACTAATAAAAATAAATTTAAACACAGATTTTTGAAAACTAGTTGAAAATAAAATTTTCAACACAAAAATGACCAGAAAGCTTAATAAAGAAAAGGCACTTCTGTTAGAGCGTATACTTTTATTGAATATTTACGATACTCAATTACCCATATGATATCAAAAGTTTGTAGTAATAAACAAAATCCTCTTTTTATTCCCTTTTTTTTTAAATCCTCTTTTTCATCTGAAATTAAACTACTGAACCACTGTGATCCCTAAAATATTTGAAGTTTCTTAACTTTGGCTTCATCAACTCTGCGGAGTTATTACCATATTATTATACAGCCTACTTGGAGTATTTATTCTCGCCTAAAAGTGTCTACTTAGGACTCGAACACTTTCTCTCCTCTCGCAGTTCTTGAAGAGAATCAAGAGAGATTCTTCAAAAAGAGACCACCCGCCGCCCAAAATCTCAACTGAAACTCTAGGTGAGCGCTGTAATAAATAACCGATGTTCTCCACCTACGCCACGAAACCCACCTCTTCTTCCTTAGTTTTTATGGTGCACTGGAGGCGGTACTCTCTGAAAGGTTCGAACCCAGCAAGTTAGTTGATAACGGTATATTATACTACCCAGAAAATAAGGAAAGACCAAAATATCACCAAAACGTCAGAGATTTTTTTGCACGTATTCGCCTCCACTTTTTTAATCCACTCAACACCGACGATGCCATTGTAGAACGTACTTATTGGCGGGCCAAGTTCACCAGGAATCCCATTGTACTCGAGTCGAGCTCACAGAGACGGTCGAACATCCCGCACAAGGCGAGAAATAATTCTCCTGACACGGGTCTCGTCGGAATCGATAGTCAAACGACAAACGAGATTCAATTTACGAGCCGATTAGATATACTTGTGTGGTATTTTCAATGAAATCGCTGCAAAGTAGGTAATTCCAAGGAGAGGAAATTTATTGGGAATGGGAGGAATTTCATAGTATTAAAAGAATATTATGGTTTTGTTGATGCTGTTTACGGGAGGCTTAAGGACATTTCAGAATTTCAATTTGTACGTTATTCAATGTTATTTGTGAATGCTTTTCTAGTCGGAAGTTATTCTATTTAAATTCACTTAAATTTCTTCGAACGCACGATTTAAGTGAGTATTGGAGACTACCCTACAATAGATACAATTATGAACAGTTTATAATTTTAATTAACTAGAGAACTAGCCGAGAATGTTGATTCTATCTTTTAGTATCATATTACGGCAATGACATATCATTTCTTAATAATTTATTAGATTAAAATACACCTCACGTGAATATGGATTAATATTTACCACTCACGTTTACCAAATATAACATAAGTTAACATAAATATATAAAATAAAGCCTAGGTTAGTAATTTCATTATCTCGATTGAATCCCTACCAACGAAAATTCCTCGTGGTGTCAAATACATTTTTTTGAAAATGCTTTCTCCATTTGATTTCCGTCAACTATTATTATGGATCTCAGAAACACCTTGGATCGGACTTATCATCCATTGCTATAGTCAGAAGAACAATATTACTTTCTTCACAGAACCAAGGCAACATAACCAGCTGCTATGGATGCAGCAACCATCTGTATGACTAGGACAATTTTTTCAATATACCGTGGTTTAGGCAACCACACCTAGGGCTCGGCCAACCACTGTCTCCATTTCGTTTAATTATCGATAATTAAGTACTCTATCATGCCAGATTGGAATAACGTGTCAAGACCGTACTTTTATTAGTATCCAATGATAATTTATAATGGGGGATCACCTAATGGGGCGCACAAAAATCAATCTCTCAATGTCAAGAATAATATAACCAATTTTAATCTAACAAAATATAGAGCATGTATTTTTGAATTTCAGGTTTACTCCATGTATGGTTCAAATAATTTTGGATTTAACGAAAAACTTTAATTTTAAGTTTTCCTAAAAAGTGCACCTTCATCAAGTTATCTGCCATGTTCCTTAATGTGGCGCAGTGTTTATGTGTTTGGTAATGCCAAATTGAATTAATTTTGCTTACGATCAAAGGGGTGAAGTTCCGAAAAGCGCTTACCTCCGATTGATTTGAAACTCCGTATACCTATGTAATTTCACACGCTTATTACGAATATGGTAGTGAAAATACCCGAAAAATTGGTTTTCATGGTGAAAACTATGAAAAACCCATAAAAATCATTTTTTTACGTTTATCTTAGTGAATAGTGGAAATTTGTAAAAAAGTTTCAAATAAAAGTTGTAGATCCTTTGGAAATACATATTTTATGTTGAAAAAGACATCCCAATGACTGGTCACAGAAATTACTCAGGTCAGACACGACCCCCTTTGCAACGTGTCATGGGGGAAGGACGGGGAGGCGCCCCTGTGACTGGTCCTAGAAAAAATGTATGTCACACACGACCCCTTTTCCAATGTGTCATGTGCACAGTTTGAACATTTTTCATTAATACTTTGTCTGCTTATCGATATAAACTAATCATTTTTACTGAATAATAAAGAATATTTCATGCTTTACCGATGAACCTATTTGGGCGAATGATTTTTTTCTCTTCCTCTCATTGTCATTGTAATCATTTCCCGCACATTTTTATCAATTATTCAATACAAATACATAACAAAAACAGGCATCATAACAGGAGAAAGCTTTCAGAATTGAAATAGTGTGCTTGTTATCTTTAAAAAACTCCTAATTTTTATGCAGCCGTGCTGTTTGTAAAGACTCGCAGAAATTCCTCCAGCCGTTTTTTTCCGTCCGTATTAAGGCGGAAGGAAATATTCGAATTATCAATTAGTTTTCATTAATATTGAAGAACACATTCGTCAAGCTTAGGATTAATACTTACTTTTCAATTAAAACATTCGCGCCACACAAATTTTGGAGCACTGTTGAAACGAAAACCTACGCAGCCTGTCAACTTGCGAACTAACAGGCCGAGAGTAATGTTATGCTCGAACTGTCACGGATGGTGACACTCGTTACTATATAACGTTTAAAGAACACGAACACGTAATAAAATGACTATAAATCCTATATCCAAAATACCTTAAATCAATTTTAGAATGTGAATAAACTATTACTAGTGTCGTACACTTTAAGATTACCACGGATTTACCTACAGTATGTGAGCATTCGCACAAACTGGGTCACTCGCCCAAAATGGTACATTTACCTTATACAAAGTTTCGAATTAATCGGAGGTAAGCGCTTTTCGGAACTTTATCCGACCAAAGTACTAGCGCATTCGCAAAACTTTAACATGTATATAAGACAACACAATCTATAAGATATTTATTGCAAAATACTATTTTTCGTTTCTTTTGTCCCGCTTAAATGATAAATACAAAACTTCAAAAAATGACTTTACTAAACAATCACTTCATACATAAACCGATTTAATAATATGTACGAAGTTCTTTCAGAATGCAACAATTTCTTCAAATACGAGTGCGCCAATTTTTGATATAGGAATGGTTAATTAAATATACGGACATGATTTAAATAGAAAAAATCTTTCTTTTTTCTTGCAAATTGACGCAGATAAGCGCTGTGGTGATTTTGTCCATCTACTGCTGGGTGGTCACCCCTACAAGAATTACCTTGCTTTTATACAAGTTTGAATGTACATCAAACGCATTTTGAATTAACTTGAGATTTTAAGTGCATACTTTAGTTTTGCGTAAATTCAATTAAATTCACTTATAATTAAATTCATTCGTATTAATTTATGTTCATATTGTTTCAACTGAATAGAGAGTTGTATAAATTTGAAATTAGAAAATACTACTTGCTATTTCGTATTACTCTCCGAATGGAAAATATGGGAATTTACATAGAAAATACTTTTTAATACTATTTCTTATATAAATTTCTAGTCAGAGATTTCAAATATATCCCTTTAAATCTTAATTTGATTTAAAGTTGAATTATTGCACAAGAAAATGTTAAAATATTATTTATAAAATGAAGACATATTCGAATGTTAACAAATTTTCCGTACCCTTTTTTAAATGACGAAACGTCAATAAATAATAAAACTGATGATATTATTAAAGCTATCGCATCGTTATGAAGCTTTCCGGTGTGACGAATGAAATATTTACTTTTTCGACCGTTTCGCGACTCGTATGATTAATTGTTTGAAAGCAGTCTACCGGTAAAATTTGCATTCGCTTCGAAAGTCGTTTAATTTGAACTTCAATTATTTATATATCGCCATTTGCTTTGTGCTCTGAAATTAATACACGAATACATACCTCAATCTCGACAAATATTTCGCAAAAAATTCCGTTTATAGTACAACTTTTTGATTTGTATAACGACATGCTTCATATCCTATTTCGGAAATGAAGAAATTGCATAAACATTGAATTTTGTATACCTATTTAGTAATAATTATATTTGACTGATTATAAGTATACGTCGTACGATTTTTTATTCGCTTTTTGGTAAAATTAAATTTTAATTAAATAACGGCGCCACTTTCACTTCACATCATACAATATGGAATTTTAAGGTGTTCCTAGGTACATTAGGCATGCCTGAGTTGACGGTAGCTAACCAACCCTTCTGAAATGGAAGTACAGAGAGTGATTCAAAAGAGATCAAAGGGCTTAAGCTACTTAAAGGGAGAGAACGATAAAACATGATATTTCCGTGTGTTCTACTGAAAAGTAAAGACCTCCTTTTTCCATATAAAGAAATACTTTACACGAGCTTCTGACTTTCATAATGTGCTCTTAATTGTTTTTGTGATAATAAAAATCTCAGCAAAAACACAGCATGCGAAAAAATGGCGCTAAGTACCTAAATGACTTTTGATACTTTATTTATATGTATCAAACGTAATCAACATTTTGAAATCACAGTATGAAAGCAACCACGAATAGTAGAAGATTTAAGAATGAAATTATATTTGAGTAAAAGAAATGTTATTAAAAGTATCATATTAATTGCAGTAACTAATAATAAATTAGTTTAATGAATAATAATTTAAGAGAAAAAAACATTGAGTCGGCCAGTAATATAACAATTTATTATTCTTATTAGCTTTTTTATTTAAGAATGAATTGAGATTTAATAATACCATTCCAGTCACTTTCGAAATTGAATTCTCAATTCCTTCATCCAATTACTTGTCCTCTGGATTTGTACACGAAAGTTCATGTTTATATGCATTAAATGTATATGTATACTTCAGCAAACGTGAATCCACTATTTATTTTATAGCCTGGGGTACCAAAGAATTCACATTCCCCACTGTGATATCAGAAATTCGAAAGGATTATTTGGCGGTGGCAGACTTAGTTTGAACCCATCTTCGCCCGCTCACAAATTGCGTATTATACACCCTCACACCAAAAACGACCATCGCGATGAGTTAGAGAAGAACTTTTCAGGAGCCTTTGAAGCTTGTGTTTAAAATCAAGTGCCCTCCCTAATTTTACAAGACGATAAGTTAAAGCAGCTATTTGAAACGGGATAATCTAATTTAAATGTCTATTTCATGTACATTATCAAGACTTGTGTCATCAAATCGCCGCCAAATACAATAACAAACCAAAATCATCGCAATAATAAATTGTGTGACGAGTGCGCAAAGTAGCTGATTCGAAGCGATTGTGAAGTTTGTTGCCCGAGCGAAACGAGGGTAACAATCAGACGCGCCGATAATCACAAACATGCATACGTCCCACAATCTATTTTTTTAAACTGGATGTGAGAAGTTCGATTGTAAAAACTATTCAAATTGAGATTTAGGGGCAAAGCAGTGACGGGGAACAAATACGAGTATTTTCTAAATAGAAAAAAAATCTGAGGGATATTTTTTATTTTTGATTTAACGAAAAGTAAAGAATACTTTAATTTTCTGGCACAAATTTATTCACAATTTCTATCGCTAGTTTTATACTTCGAAATCATTTCAACTTTTTTACTATTTAATATTTATTCATTGCAAGTTCATGGTAACATTAACTAGCTAAAAATATTTGACAACTCAATATATAAATTCTAACCAGTTCTAACTGTGCCAAAAACTGGACGATTTACTTCGTACACGCTTCAAGCGTGCGTGAAGAACTTCTCCCACGCTGTGGGCGAATCCAACATTTCCCATATGCTACGCAGGCACGAGAAATCGAACTTCCCACGCAACTGTTTCAAAAATCTATTTTCTCCAAAGAACTATGGGGTTTCAACTTGCATTGGATTGACAGCGCAATAATTCTTACCCGATCGTAAGCAAGCTTGACTGGGAGCCGTAAAATGCAAAGCTATGTAAACTTTATCAATAATTACGCTTAATAAAGTCAAAAATGTGAAGTTTTCACTATGGAAAACTATTAAAGAAAATACTGATTGTTCACCTTTGATTAACATACAATTTTAACTGGCTCTGCATGCTATCATTTTCTAGTGATTTTTTCGTTTATTTACGAAATCTTCACTAATTAAAAAAAAATTGTAAGGGTTTTATAAAAGAGAACAATTGCACTTTTGTTCACATCTATAGCAAATCCTGTGGTAACCATTAACGCCAAACTTTAACCGTACATGCGCATTTTTCCTTTCTACTATTAAATTTAAGGAAATTACGATAACCTTATTTTTTCAGTTAATTTTAGTGTTCTTATGTTATTAAAAATGTTTTAAATTTCCTGAAACTATAATTTTAATTGTAGGTGTACGGTAATATTATACAGTGATATTTTCCAGATTTTTGTAATGTCTTTAATCGTTAGAAAAAGTATATTTTATTGTATACAATTTAATTGTTTATCTACGCACATGGGTGCACTCAAGTTTATTCGTTGAACTGACTATTGTCATAATTTTGTAAATTGTATAGATTTTCTCGTTCAGATTCTTCTCCTCTAAGATTCGAGATGTATTTATTTAAAACTCTAAAATAGTAAAAATTTGAATTTAAAACTTGATAGATTTTATAAGGATTATTTTTATGAGTATTTCATTGATAGTATATGCGAAAACTTGGCGAAGTACAACTTTATTGTGTAAACAAAGTTGACCAACTAAATTAAAAAACAACTAAGGGGTCATTCACAAAATACGTGATATAAACGTGATTATTTACAAACCAATTTTTAAATCATGACAACTTTGCAGGTTTAAACGTCTTCAAGAGTTAGTCGTTAATAAATGAATATATGGCGAAGATTAATAACGATTTAAGAGGATCTTTAAGAAATTCTAGTTTTACATTTGGAAACAAATACATTCAATCCCACCTAGTTGTTATAATTGAACACCCCTACATGTCTCAAATTACCCTGGTTAATGGAATTTCTACTTTTGTAAACTCCTTTTTCGAAACGTTCAGTAACTTCTGGTGATAATAATGCAACAGAAACAAGCAAAGAAAATGCGGTTCAGTGTTGACTTCTAGAGTGGACAAGACAAGAACTTCTGTCAGTAATCTCTTCTTTGACAATGGTATGAAAACAAAAACCAAAAGATAATAAAACTGACTTTGTCAAACAAAAAATTGTGATATTTTATTTGACATTTGCTTTGACACACATCTTTAATATGATTGTGCGATAAATTTCTTAATCCGTTGGTCGATCTATAAGCTCGTTCGGCTTAAATTTCACACGTCGTTAACTTGTCAGAATTGCCATCATTAACATCACTGAATTTTTTAAGTTTGATTTCTTATAGTCGGCATGTCTCTTTAAAATTCTTAATTATACCACATTCGTCTTATTAATTCAACGAGTCGTAAAATTGAAATGTCTGTCTTTTAAATTGTACTTAAATAAGAATAAAAATGTTTTACGGGAGTTTTCTCTCTTCTTTTTTAATTAAAATCATTCATTGAAAACTTTAATTTAAAATCTTTTAAAATGTTTATTTGTCTTTTTATTCTTCATCTTCATATTTCAGGTTATGAGTTATCTAAATTATTTATTGTTAAATTTTCTGGATGTAAAAGTCAATTTTGTAGGTGATTTCACTCTTAAAGTCGGTACCCGGTATTTATTGGTTGGCTGGTAGTGGAATGAATCCGATGCCAGGATCGGCCTTATTTGGCAATGAATTCGGAACATCGATTGGGATAAAAAGATCGGTTAGAATGTCCTGAGAAGAATCGCAGTCTCCCATCAAAATGTGATCACTGTGATGAAAAAAGGTCGAATTCCTCAGATTAATGAACCATCTTTAATTAAAGTGACAAGTAAAAAATTATTTGCACATTTTTAGCAACTTTTGTTCTTTCGGGACAAATTAGATCTGCAAAAAAATCAGAAAATGGGAATAATTAAATATAGTAGAAAATTAAACAGACCCGTGCTTAGAAGTTTATTTAAAAGGGTGAATCTGTTATTAATGCCTTCCTAGGATTAGCAAAGAGATTTATGGTTCATCAACAGAAAACCAATCAATAGAAACCTTGTAAAAATTAGAGACGCCTAAAAAACCTCGCTCTTCTTGTAACTGAATATCCTTTGTCTCTTCTTTCAAATACAATCCAATTACGCACCGCTTAGTGGTTAAAAGAACGGAAGAAATCCCTTTGTTAAGACCTTTAAAAAAGTATTTGTGGAGGGCCAAAAGAAACAGAAAGAAATTAATTCTGTCGTAATTTAATTTTTCAACTGAAGACAATAAAAATTAAGTAAGATTTTTCTATCATCTTATTTTTAGATATTTAAATATCAACCTCGCTATCCCAAAAACTATTGTCTTTTAATATTCTATCTTTCCATTAAATCTTCAACAAAAACACTTTTTTGTAATAACTTTAATTTGCACGTCTTAATTTAAAAGGATCTAATTGCAGTATTCTAATATTTGTCATCAAGTGTCAAAAAAGGAGATTTTTTGCTGTAAACCCTGTAAGTTCCTTTGTATTCCTGTAGTTCAAAATTCTTGTAGTTGTGTTTTTTTTTAATTATTGTAGGAAGATGAAAGTACAATAAAATATAACTATATACAATTAAAAATTCGTTCAAATAATAGACAAAAGTCAGACTTGCCTGTAAAAATGTGTGTACATTTTGTAATTTTTTCTAAACATTTTTTCCTCTATTTTAAAATTTAACGTTTCACAAATAATGGATATGTAAGTAGAATTTTTATGCGAGAAAATTTTGCGTAACTGGAATTTCTGCTTTATGTTAATATTTATATTGTATTAGCAGAAATTCTTGGCAAACATGTAATATTTCTTATTCAATTTGTTCATTTCTTCAATAAACAACAAGAATTAACAATACCGTTCTTAGTACAGTTTTTAAATATTTAATCTGTTGTGAAACCTTTGTTGTGATGTGAACATTTGTAATTTTTCAAAATAACAATAACCACAATAAGGTTAAACGCTGAAATTAAAAAAAATTTAAATACTGTAGTTTTTGTGTAGCTCCATGTAGATTTTGACAACAAAGTAAAAAAAAATTATTGATAAAAAGTTTTACAAATTCTCAAATCAAAGAAACTTGTACGTTCTTGTTATTTTTAAAACTTTTTACAAGAAAATACAAGAAAAAATTATCTATTTTCATTTCATTCTATTTTTTAAATTAAGTTTTACATATTTTTGCATACGTATTAGCAAAAATTTATAATTGTATAAAGGTTGTACTTTCTTGTACCAAATTTTTCATCAAGGGTAATCAACATATTTTCATGAAAATAAGTTAAAAATTGAATTTTATTGGCTCAAAACATTTGGCTTAGCATCCAGAAAAGTGATACGAGAGAGATTATTTGCGAGAACTGCAAACCTTCAATATATATTTTTTAAGATCTTGAAAAGGGGAAAATCATTAGTTTCTTAAAAATTGCTTCTTTCCAGTGCATCCCAAGTCCCAAGTAAGTAGCTTTATAAGAATTAAAGTGTATGAAATTTCCTTTAAAAAGAAATATTCTTTTAAATTCTAGGTTTTGTGAAATAACTCGTTTCCTATCAATATTTTTCTTTTCAATTTTTTAAATAAATGTTCTTGTTTTCCAAAAAACTTATTTTCTGAACATGGCAAGTGAAAATTGTCACCAAACAAAATAATTAGGACTCAATTTGGAACCAATATAAAAAAAAAACAATGATGTATCTCTAATAGCACCGAAGTTATGGCCTTCTGAAAATTACTCTTCCTATGGAATTTGGTAGAACTTTTTTTTTTTAATTTCTCGTTTTCAGAGGATGAAACATGTATAATACTGCAAATTTTTAATATACGGCATTATGTATATGCAGTAGCCATGACGGATTTTAAACTTATAATCATATTTTTATGACGTCGTTAATAAAAGTTTTGAGTTCATAAAAAGAGTTATTTTCAGAAGGCCATAACCTCGGTTCTAATAGTGTTAGAGCATTGCATTTTTTTTATATTTGCTCAAAATTAGTGATTCAAACGAAATTCGTTCAGTATTTTCTACGGAGGCACAATGTCAAAATTGTGTTTCTTCAAAGTTTTGTATCGAAATAAACAAAAAGGAACGTAACGAAATTTTCGTTATGTTTCTTTTCTTTCTTTTCTGTATAAAATATAATCACCACATAATTTTGAAATTGTATCTTAGTAGCCCATTATCTTTTGATACTCTTTAACACTACGTTTAGTTTTTAGCAAAGTTATTTTTAATTTATTGAAACAATTGGAAATTATCTAAAAAATAATATTTAAAATATATTTGTTCTTTTATATGTAATTCTATGCAGTTTAATTCTTATACAGATACTTTGGCTTTGTAATGAACTGGAAAGAAGTAACTTGAAAAAAAATTTGTTTGGTTCAATAGAGTTTCACGTTTAATTTATTTTCAGGAAAATATGTTGATTAATTTCTTCAAACAAAAATTGAGTTTTCTCAATATCGGTTAAAACGATTATTTTTTTCTATCTTTTTTTTAACCAAAAATGATTGTGAGATACATCTCAGAATAGAACAAAAACCGGGCGGTGCAATCCCTTTTTGGTTAAAGTCAGTCGAGACCCACCGTGCCTTGATGAAATATTTATAATGTTTTCCAAATAATTTTTTGTTTTAAAATCTTGAGCTCTTTTTTAAACTGGTGTGGCATAAATAAAACAATTTGACTTGTGGATTCGAAGCCAGTTCCTGGTTTGCGAAACGTATCGTCACAACAGAGCAGAGAGCAGTTTCATATCGATTTTCGTGGATCAAACTTAGTGGATTGGATCGTGCAGATCTGACAATGGGAACTAAGGCGCGCGGAAAGTAAATCAGGGACCGTCGATGGTAATTAACTTGCCGACGATTCGTAGTCTCGCGGATAATTAATTCGCAATGGCAGTCCCTTGCTTCCTTGCGCAGAGATCTGTGGGCCATTAATTGACGATGTTGCGATACGAATCTGTTCAACTCTTTCGGTGCGAAAGGATTCGATCCCGGTGCTCGTTAAATTCGATCAGAATAATTAGCCTTCGACGCTTTTGCCCTGGTATTCGTTGATTTTTTATAAAGGAGACGAGTGCTGCAGTCAACAACCACTCAGCATCCCTGGGAACCTGAGGGAAATCTCGAAAAATTACCTTCGATCGCCATTTAGAAAGTGTCGAAGCAGAAAATGAAAAAGAACAACAGCGATGGTATTAATAAATCATTCTACAAAAAAAAGAGATTCAACTCTCGAGAAAAATTTAATAATTGTAATTAAATTAAATTTAATAATAATAAAGAAAGAAGGAACAACAACTATGGTATTAATCAATCATTCTACAAAAAGGGGTTTCAACTCGCCAGACGAATTTAATAACAGACCAATTTCATATGGAATCGGACAGTCTGGCCCTAGTGATCACGGAATTGTTTGGGGCTCAAATATATTGTTTTTTATGTAAAATATATGAGCCGTGTATATTTTTTTACAAACCAAAAAATTATTTTCATACACCAAAAATTGGCGGAGATTTTTTCTAAAAGGCAGTGGCTATCGTGTACCGAAAGTTCGATACAAATAGCCGAATTTTTTCGGTACGAATAACGGAAACTGCAAAAGGGCCTATTTATACCGAATTTTCGATACGAATAGCCGGATTTTTCGGTAATTGTAGACATTACCTTTTTAAAAAGTTGTATCTTGGGAATAAATTAATTCAATTTCCTTTGCGGCGACCTGTAGTAAAAATCAACTCTTTTTTCAAATTTCTTTAAAGAAACTTCACAAAATTGAAAAATGACAAATGGTATACTCCTAAATTTCTCCAAGAAATAAAAAGTGAATTTTATCAAAAAGGCCACCTTTGATTTTTTCTTGATTTTTTCTAGATTCATAGTACTATGATGTCAATAATAACTGTGAGTTTCGTACTCGCTAAACTATTACTTTATTAAGAAAAACTTATTTATTATAGTATTAATCACATTTTTGAAAATAATGAGTCAAATGGAAAGTGTGCTCGAAAGGAAAGAAGTCGAGTTCTTTTTATTTCCTTGCTTCTCATTTAAAAGATATATTTCTAATTTTTATAATTGTGTATTCTATAAGTCGACGCTTTTAGTAATATTCTGAAATTTTCGAAGTTATAAAGTTACAAAAGTAACGGAAATATTTACGATATATCCGTTACTCTTGCGTAACTGGTTCTTAAATTCACGAAATTTGTAACTGAATTTACTGACATTTTGCTTATGAATTACGACATAGTAACGGAGTTTTCGTAAATTTACCTTAAATTATTTAAAAATTTTGATAATTTTCTGTTAAATGCGCCGAAATGAAAATTAATTTATTCGAAACGTGATTTTTTTTTGGTGCAAATTTCGGAAGTTTTAAATACAATGTATCAGACAATTCCATAATTATAACTGAAAATTACGAAATTTTTAACCATAGTTTACTAAAATTATCTTAAGTTTACGAAACTTGTAAACTAATTTCCCTAGATTTATAATCATTTTTGAACTTTTAACGAAAAACGTTAGCTTTTCATCCCATAATGTGGAATTAAATCTTCAGTTCAATAATTAATTTTCAGCAAAAAAAAGCGAATTTTTAGCAAATTCATTAAACTTTCGACCAAGTACAGTTGAATTTTGAATCAAGATTAATTTTCTTCTAAAAAAGATAAATCTACAAAAAAATACACACATTTTCAACCATATTGTTAAATTTTCAACGGAAATCGATCAATTATTAACCAACAATAAAATAATAAAATTTTAGTCAAACAAGTTGTGTTTTTCCTTTAAAAAAACAGTTTTTGAAAAAATAGTTCGATTTTCTACCAAATAGTTTAACCAAAAGACATGAATTTCTGAACCAAAAATATTATAGTAAACTTCTAAATTAAAAAGAATTAATTTTCAACGAAAAAATTTAGTTTTTCTTACAGAGTTCTATTGATTAAGTTCTTATTTAAACGAAGAAAAAAGAAAAAGGGGAAGTTGCTTTGACAACAGGAGAAAAATATATTATTTTTTAAATTGGCAAAGAGGGTCTAATGTAACATTCTGAGTGAGCTCCTCCTTCATGCGTCACAAATCCTCCCAAAACCAGTATGATAGTGTGAACTGGTTTTTGAACGGCCCGTAATGACAGAAATCTTTAGAAATCCGTTTAACATATGAAAATATAATATTTCTTATAAAAAGATTCTTTCTTTTTCTTCTACATGTAAAAATGAATGTTAAATCTTTCTCCTATTTTTCCGTTTTTTCCTGAGAAGAAATTACCCTGCTTCTCCTTTTTTATGCTCCTTTTGCGCTGTTATCTCTGTATTTGACACACAAAAAAGTCTCGAGATGTTTTCGAGATCCTGAACAGGATTTTACTCTGATCGACAGAACTTAGATCTACATCTGATTGAGGTGTCGCTTTATCGATGGTTTACAATACGAGTATTTATATGCAAATGCGTGCGACTTGGTGCGTGAGTTGCTGCACTTTATTGGTGGTTCAGACTTCAGACAGCTCGCATCGCGCATCTTAACCTACCACACGTAAAACCCACACCAGAAAATTCTGCAAGAACACGTATATGTACGTATTTCGAGACACGCGTCGCGTCGTCCGTAAAATCTCTTTAAAGCCTACGAACGTAGCGTATATTCAGCGTAATGGAGTTTGTCAGAATGCGTATACACCATTAAAAAAGGAGAAAGAGACGGACTTTGGTACAAAGCTCAATAGAAGTATCGATTCCAGGGTCGTCGCACCCAGATACTGTTTCATCCCGATTCTCAGATTTCAAGATTTTGAAACCTCTTTTCAGATACTTGAAAATATTTTGAAGAAGGAAGGTGTGGTAACTCTGCTGGAAAACAAAAAGAGAAAATAGTATTCTATCATCTTACGTAGTGGAGTCTATCCTTTTATGCATTCCAAGAATTCAATAGGTCATAACTCTTTGGCCTATTTTATTGCAGCAAGTTTTATCCTTTTCTACTGTAGACCCATCATATTTGATCAATTTCTGTCTCAATCGTTTAGTAAACCTGAATCGTTTTATACGCAATTCGACTTCAATGCTTCCCTTTTTATGATAACTCGGAAACAGTTTGGGATACGTTTATAACATTTGGAGGGAACTCGATAAAATGTTTATAGCTATCTCCACAAAAAAATTCTTATGGTTAAACATTTTAGAGTTTTTCAATTTTTCGTTCATAAGAATTTTTTGTAACGTTAGGAATATATCCACAGAATAAGTTCGAAATTTGTTCATTCAAAAAAGATGAATCAATTGATGTAGTAAATCAATTGATTACACGGTTAGAACTTTCCGCAGAGATTTTCAGAGTTGCATCACTAAATCTTTATTCAGAAACCGTTTCTAAATTTTCCTAAACATGAACCTCAATTTTAGCAACGGTACCGGCAGAAAACTTTAGTTTTATATGTCAGAAAATTCTGTTACAATTCAGTCATTTTCAGTGGTACTGACTAACAATGTAAAGAAAGTCACCATTTATTGTTGTTAATTAATTTTAATATATGACATTTAGTTGCTAACTGCTCACTTCTTTCAGTCACGATATCTTATATTTCTGCTAATACTTAAGAATTTTAGGAAACTATTTGTAATTTTCTGATACTGTATCTGAATGTTGATAAAAATGTAGTAAATTTAATATAAAAGTTACTGCACTTCATTCTCAGAAACCTAATTTTGTAAATTTCAGTTACTTTATTATCCTAAATATGTCGGAATTTTCCGAACATTTCTAAAGGTATACTCATAATTATACTAACAATAAATACAAAAAAGTCCTTTATGAGGATGCACAGTATTCATGAAATGATCGCAATTAAATATAAATCATATAAATAGCACGTCAAATTAATTTCCAGCGGCTTTTTTGTTATTTTTTTATCATTTTCCAATCTGTCCGAAATTTATTTCATTCTCTTAATTTAGGTTCTGATCTGTTTTAGCTCTATCGTATTCTATACATTCCTGTTCAGGCGGTTTCTAAGCCATTTGTTCCATTCTTTCATTCAGAAAATTAGCCTATTTAACACAGGACACCATTTTTTGAAAGAAGAAGAGAATACATAAAAAAGGCAGAATACAATAGACTATAATTTCTACAATTAAAAAAGAAAAAGATCTTCGCTTCACTGGGAATCGAACCACAGAACTTCCGATTGCCGGCCCGGTGCTTTTCCCTTAAGCTGCTAGAGAGATTGAAAAAAGAACTATTTTTCAGAAATACACCCATTATTTTGCTAGGTTTTACAAAAAGGATGTTTTGAGCTCTTTTTAAAAAAAATGTAATTAAATCATTTTTAATTCATAACTTCATCTAGTCTGAAAAGAAGTTGAGAATTCCTATTATTCTCTGATGACAACGCCGATTTCATGAGAATATAATTTTTAGCAATATTTAATGGGAAAATTTTATAGAAAATGGTGGAATTACTGAAAAGAATAATATGGTATGATATAATTGATATATACATATTAGGGTGGATAGAAAAAACAGAATAGTGGACACTGAAATTGGAACTATATGGAAAACTATTGTATTAGGACCCTGAAAAAGTATAATGAAATATACAATAAATAATTAATACATTATATACATAGTTAGTATAATTCATTTTAAAAATGCTCATTTCAGTAATATTGTTATTATCGTGTTCGTATTTTTCGAATTTGTTAGGTACATTAGGCTGGCACAGCACTATAAAAGTATAGAAATGTAACCTACTTCATAATTTAGGGCTCATTTAGGGCTAATTTGGGCCCACGGTCCTAAATTTTCGGCTCTTATTTTTTGAAAAAAATAGTGTTTGCGCTAGCTTAACGTTAAGATAGCCGAGCATTGCTGTAAAACGTGCTAAAAATGATTTCACGAAAAATTCCCTTTATACAATAATTTAGGGATCATTTAGAGCTCTGGGAATATGATAATTAAAAATTATTTTTTCAATGTTTAAACAATTTTTGTTTAAATAAATTTGCCAAAACAAAATATTTTCTTTTCTTTTCTCCTGCATAATTTCAGGCTCATTTAAGGCTTTTGAAAAATCGTTGATCGAAGGTCGCGCGATATTTCCTTTGCCCTTTTTTTTGTTATATATGGTGTTGTGTCACCTTAACGTTATAAAAAATACATGAAGAAAACAATAATACCCATTTTTACTGTTCGCCTAATTTAGGTCTCACTGAGGACTAATTTGGGTCCGAAGTCTTAAATTTTTGGCTCTAGTATTTTTGGTAGAAAATAGTGTTTGCATTAGCTTAACAATAACTTGTTTCAAAATTGCTGTAAAACGTAATAACAATGATTTTACTGAAACTTCACCTCGTACAATAATTTAGGGCTCATTTAGGGCTCTGGGAATATGATAATTAAATTTTTTTAATTTAAACAATTATTGTTAAAAAATGAGTTTTATGATTTTTTAAATGTATTTTTTATAACGTTAAGGTGGCACAACACCATATATAATAAAAAAAAGGGCAAAGGAAATATTGCGCGATATTCGGTCGACGATTTTTCAGGAGCCTCAAATTCGCCTGAAATTATGCAAGAGAAAAGAAAATATTTTGTTTTGGCAAATTTGTTTAAACAAAAATTGTTTAAACATTTAGAAAATAATTTTTAATTATCATATTCCCAGAGCCCTAAATGAGCCCTAAATTATTGTATAAGGTGAATTTTCAGTAAAATCATTATTATAACGTTTTACAGCAATCTTGAACCAAAGAATTGTTAGGCTATTGCACACACTATTTTTTACAAAAAATACTAGAGCCCAAAATTTGGGACTACGGGCCTAAATTAGTCATCGATGAGCCCAAAATTATGCGAAGCGTAAGAATTGGTTTTGATGTTTTCTTCATGTATTTTTTATAACGTTAAGGTGGCACAACACCATATATACAAAAAAAAAGGACAAAGGAAATATCGCGCAACCTTCGGTCGACGATTTTTTAGGAGCCTCAAATGAGCCTGAAATTATGCAAGAGAGAAGAAAAGAAAATATTTTTTTGGGAAATTTGTTTAAACAAAAATTGTTTAAACATTTAGAAAATAATTTTTAATTATCATATTCCCAGAGCCCTAAATGAGCCCTAAATTATTGTATAAGGTGAATTTTCAGTAAAATCATTATTATAACGTTTACAGCAATTTTGAACCAAATAATTGTTAAGTTATTGCAAACACTATTTTTTACAAAAAATGCTAGAGCCCAAAATTTGGGACTACGGGCCCAAATTAGTCCTAAATGAGCTCTAAATTATGCGAAGCGTAAGAATGGGTTTTGTTGTTTTCTTCATATATTTTTTATAAGGTTAAGGTGGCACAACACCATATATAAAAAAAAGGGCAAAGGAAATATCGCGCAACCTTCGGTCGACGATTTTTCAGGAGCCTCAAATGAGCCCTAAATTATTGTATAAGGTGAATTTTTCGTGAAATCATTTTCGCACGTTTTACATCAATGTTCGGCCAACTTAACGTTAAGCTAGCACAATAACTATTTAAAAAAAAAATAAGAGACCAAAATTTAGGACCACGGGCCCAAATTAGCCTTAAATGAGCCCTTAATCATGAAATAGGTTACATCTCTATACCTTCATAGTGTTGTGCCAGCTTAACATACCTGAATTAGTTAGGTTTATGGAGGTATTAAACGTCTCTCCGAATTCTTACAGCTTTTTAATTAACGTTCTCTAGGTGATAACTTATGCTGAATGCACTGATTTCAAAAAACAAGTGTGAAATCTACAGGAGTGATGAAATCATTTTTTCAGGTATTTAAAACTTGTCTGCTGGTAAAAATGCATTAGATGAAACGTGATACGTCTGGGGAATCATAAATGTAAACACCGTAAACATTATTTTTACTGATAAAAATATATAAGAAAAAGAATTGATAAGCCGATATGTAACCAAAGAAACAAAAAGATAGCCTGTTTTTCAATGTCGGTTTTGTGTTTCTTGAATTTATATTTTTTCGGCTGGCTTTGAAAGATATTTGTACCTTTTAGGGCTTTTTACTAGTAAAAATACACCAGAAAAAAACACCAAAATATATTTTTTTTAAACATGGTGCTCCTTTTTTCGATTTTTCAGACTTATCTAAAGAACTAGCGAATGCCAAACTCAGCAAAATTTTTGCTAATACATTTTTACCATTATAAAAGGCTTAAACGCCTAAAAAATTCGTTTCGTCATTCCTGTTGATTTCAAAACTGTTTTTTGAAAACAGGGGTCCATTGGCGATAAGTTATCGTCTAGAGAACGCGAATTAAGCAGTTCAAATTATTTTGAGAGACAGTTAAGACGTTCAGAAATAAAAGTAAATATGTTCCTATGCAGGAAATATCGAAACTATCCAAATAAGATTTTCTTAAATACATTCTGCAATAACTCATTTATGAGTGGGTGACTTAGCCGACAAATTAGGCCAGTTTGTCCCGTTTTACGATATAGATATCTTTGAAAAGGGAATCTAATCAAACGAGACAGAAAACGATTAAATCAATGGAAATATAAATGTGATGAATGCGAATATAAAAGCCGGATCCGCATGTTTTCGTTCAATAATTCATTTATTTGGCTGAAAGCAAGATAGAGGACTATAAAAAAAAGATAAAATAGAATAGGAATTTATAGAATTTTCGGAAAGAGGAATAGACTTAAAAATTATGAACTAGAATAATCGTGAATGGTGTTTTTTATTTAAAAGACAAACTCAAAAGAACTGAATAATAATTTAGAAAATTGAAAAGAACTCGATAATTGAATTCAATTCATTCCCACAATGTATTTATAGTAATGTATTGTGCTTATCGCACTGATGAGCGAGAGACGATAATTCCTTTTATGGATGCACTCAACTTTGCACGAAAATGCAAGTACGAGCGAAAGTTTCTTTCGAAATTGTGCCAAATTCTTTTCTTTATTTATCATTCGATCTTTCTCAAATCATTTTTACGGGATTTGTTCACCACCGGATGTGCAGCGGTTATGGTGATCACAACACCACGTATATTTAGAAGCTGGAGCACTCACCCCAGGCACGGTTTGAGCTCTTTGAACGCAGTTCATATTTTTGGGTTCCGCTCTACCTTATTATCTGCCGCACTTCCTTCCCCTTTTTTATCTTTTAACGATAGACAGCCTCATGTCTCTCCTCTAAAAAAAGTAGTTTCAAGTCGTATATATCCATATATAAATTAAACGTAAAGTGACTTACTGCGAAAGAGAATCATTTTACTTAATTATACTTATTTTTAACTTTCCTCTCGAATCTAGATCAATAGAATTCGTGTCTGGGTATTTTGAACTTTTCTTTTCCGGAGATGGGATTCCAGAGGTGGAATCTCTGGGATTTTGCAAAAAGGGGTGCAAAATCTTGGGTACAGCTGCCACGATAGTCTGAAAATAACTGTCGGGGGCGTCCGGCGAGAAAGCGTGAAGCGAAGATTATTTTCCGAATGAATCACGTACGCCGATTCATACATGTTAACTGGACTCTTTTCGAGGTGAATTACTCAGGTCCACAAATTTTGGGAAACATCTCATGCAAACTATTTTCGCACTCAATGTATTACGAAGACAGTAACTTGTACTAATTTTGAAACTCTGGCATGAGATAGATTCAAAAGTAATAGAGGGAACTTTCAGTTTTTATTTTACGAGTGTAAAATTTTCTATTAGTCATCATGCAAATAAACTGAATATAGGATTGATTCTGAAAACTCTAAAGTGATTTATGTTTATTTTTCTTGTGAACAGTTTTCTCTGAATTTCATTTTCACAAAGTTTTCTGTTCCTGTGAATTTTATTTTCTTGGAATTGTTTTTTTCATTTCAATATCAATTTTTAGTGCTCTGAAGCAATTTTCAAAACTGATTCGTGTAACTATTTATACTACTAATTCGTTTAAAGTAGTATTTTAATAGCAGCTGTAAAAAATTTGGACATATGTTGGTGATCGCTACATCCTGTACTCGTATTTGCTCTGCAATCATTAAGGATTACGTCTTCCGGTTGAAAGTCGACGTCTTCATTGACGTCAAAATATGGTTTCTTTGAAAACCGATGTAAAACGTAGGAAGAGTACAGTGGTTGTATTCAACATTTGCTTTTATAACCCCAATTAGAAAGAATTCGAGATCGGTAATAGCCTGATTACAATCCAACTATTACCGATTAACGAAGGTCCTAAAAGCCTTCTTTAATTAATGATATGTTTGGTAAGAAAGTTTTAAATCTTTGTATCAAAATTATAAAAAAAAAATATTACAAATAAATTTTTGATTCTTTCATTTGTATGGATTCAATTAATTATATAGCATCACTTTCATTGAAGTTGTGGAAATTTGAAATAAATTTATGCTGATATCAGAGATAGATTCACGGACTTTGTCCAGACGGCGCCTCGATGCTGTAAAAAGAGGGTAAAAACGTTGTGAATCAGAAAAGGATGGTGAGACGAAAGGGGAAGTCTGGGTGATTGGACGGAGACAATGCTGCAAAATTAACAGAATTTTCTTCAATGCAATTTATGTGACTCTTCGAATTTTTATTGTGAACAATTATTTAGGTATATTGTTATAATCAGAAGCTTCTCGATTAGAACAAAAAATTTGAAAATTTGGTACCTAATCACATTCATAAACATAAAAACATGCCTGAGATTGAGAATCATTAAACATTATCTGAATCTGATTGGATGTATTGTAACTTTTTTCGATTTGAAATGAAAAATGTTTCTTTTCTTACTACTAGATTCAATATTAACATACGAAGTTTGTCCATAACTATATAATTCTTGTAGGCTCACACAATTTTTAGATTAAAATATGAAATTTTTATCATAATCCAAATGTTGTATTTTATATAATCTATAATCTCTAAAATAACAGAAAAAAAATAAGGACTAGTGGTTTTTGTTCAAAATAAATTATTTACAGTGAAAAACGCTAAGGTAACATATATATTCGTTTAAACTTTGTAAATATTTTTCTAAACCTAATTATTTTATTAAAAATAATAATTTTTTGTGAAAAGCAATAACGTAACATTTAGTTGAAATGGCAAGTTTTCGTTGAAACCTATTTTTAAATGACTGATTTTCCTTGAAAATGTTAACTTAACCGAAAATTGTAAATATTCTTTAAAATATATATTGATTTCCAGTAAAACACGCAAGTACATTCTAAAATTAATAAGACAAGAACAATTTTTTCTGGGCTTTAGTGATTTTTTATTAAAAGTATTGATTTCCGATATAAAAATGCAACATAACATAACTTGTACAAAACTGGTTAAAAATGCTCTGAAATCGCGGTATATAAAAATCACCAATTTTCGACGAAATCACTGGTATATAATCTGAAATTGAACAAAAAATTATTGAGAATTGTCAATCTTTTTTGAAATATAATAAGAATTTTTTTAATTGTAAATTTTATTCGAACTATACAGATTTATGTTCAAAGTACCGATTTCTTGTATATAAAACGCTAAACATAAGTTAAAATTATTAAAAATTTTCGATCATTACACCTAATAATTTTTGTTTAAAAGAACCCATTTCGGGAGTACAATTTGGAATAGCATAAGCTAAAATTGTTGAAAATAGGGAATCGATGTCATGTAATTTGTATAAATATGCTAATTTCCAGCGAAAAACGCTAACACAACCTAAAACTTAGAAATTCTGAGCCATCTTCGATAATCGATGATTTTAAATTGAAATTATTCTTTAAAAATACTCATTTCCTACGAAAATCACTGTCATAAGACATATATAATATTTTTAATAATTCATGAGATTATTATAAGTTTGTATAGAACCGGGCAATAGTATTAAAAAAACACGACATTTGCAGAATTCGCATAAATTTTAAATTGATATAAAACAACTTAAAATAATGCAAAGCCAATCAGGTTTTCGACAACAGTGATGGCAAGATATTTGAGAGATTTGAAGATATTTTGATTTGCTCTGGATAAATTAAAAATATCCAAATAATAAATACTAGGCATACATTTAACAGCAACATTTGTTTAAGTCATACAGTTCTGACATATAAAGAAAAATTTGGTACGTTTATGTGAGCTCCTGCTTGCAGACTGCTTAAAAATGTAGGAAGTGATGTAATATATCTAATCAACCTTCTGCAAAAACTGTCATTGTTAATCTTAATTGATAGTAAATATTGTAAAATGACCTTTCACATTATTCAGTGAGATGCGTACTTTTTATGCAAAACGATTAGCTTCCAGAGATAATTTTACTCTCGATAATTACTCGAAACTTCATGATAAGGTCACATTACGTAAGTTTTGCCATCTTATAATAAAAGAGTACTTTATTATAACAAAGTTACATAAAATTAAAATAATATTTATTGCGCTAAAATTGTAGTAGCATTAAAAGCTGCCAGATTTTTACTTTCTTCGCCCGCGTCCGTTTTTTTATCATCGTGCACATTTCCGTTTGCTATTGATCAATCCATTGACTTGTGGGTTGTATTTATTCGTTCTACATTGCGTGGGTAAGTTTATTGAGTTTAATGTCTCAATGAACCGGTCAACTATAACAAGAACGCGAAGGCATTAGTAGTAGAAAATAAATTTCCTCCTTCACGACCAGTTTTCCTTCCTCTATGTTGTTAAAATAAACGGAAAGGTTTACTATATACATCAAGTCAGGAGGAGCCTAAGTGATGCCAAGTTTGGCCTCTTAGCATATTTCCATTCATTAGTCGACCCTCTCTTTACAGAAGAAGTCAGCGACCCGCTGCTAAAATTCATCCATGTACCAGTGTTGTGTGATCGACATTGAAATTCTATAGCCTTTTATGGCGCCAGAACCTTACTTTAATTCCACTTTTTTACTATGTTAGCCTCTTCCTTGAAAACATGACTTGGTTATTGGAAATGTTTATATTCTGACAGTTGAAACAGTTCTTGATTCATATTTTATTTATGTAGATTTCTCAAAAATCATTTTAAAATAAATTCGATTAATGTGGCCGGTCTGAGGATAACCTGAGTGGATTAAGTTCTCTGTTCAAGCTAATGCTTTGCCCCATGAAATACTTTTGTTAGCCTAGGACTAATGCTGCTAAGTGATTGGATCTGATATTGATGTATCATTTACTACGATCTAGATTCTGACCTTCACGAAGACATGTATAATCTTATGACTCTTCCTTAAATAGATTTCATTCACGAAATGAAAAAGAATAAGAGGAGAGATGTATGTGAATAGATTATGATAAACATTCTAAAAAGGCATGTATTATATACAGGGTGTCAACCTTTGACTAAAGCGATACAAAAATCAAAATGATGGCTCCGAAAATGATGCAAAGTGCTTTTAGTAATGGGTTCAGAATCACACAGTTTCAATCAAATATCTCTATATTCTGTTCTATTTGTTATTCCCTCAAATATTCTAATATAGAGAATATTATAATAAAGTTACATAATTTCAGATTGTTAGCAAGTTTGACATCAATCTATATAAGTTAGCTTGCGCAGATAATCCTGCAACAATAACCAAAGTTCTCAAACTAAAATTGCTTCATTCAGGGCAATGAGCTGAGAACTATAAACAGTATGGTAGGACTATATTTAGATTCAGGAAGTAACTTTTCTTGCTTTAAGAAGTAATTTGATAAGATATAACTCATTTTTTTAAGTTGTTACTATGTTTAAATACGAGCCTATCTTTTTATGTAAAGGGTTTATACATTATAGTGGCACTTTAATTAATTATGAGTATCTTTTATATTTAGAACATTAAATAAATTTCTTCGGGATCTCACTTGAAAGTATCACATCGCGTGAAACGTTTTTGAATTATCGTGAGTTATGCTTCTTCGCAATACGAGTTTCGATTCTGTAGGGTTTTGGAAAATGCTGATTCACTCTGGTGCATTAGAATCTTCTGAAATCGAACCCATTATAGTGGTTCGGTTCAAGTCTCATCAAGTAGACTCTATACAGACATATAGTACCATAAAGTGTATCAGCACGAAACCCAAGCATTTTAAGGTACGAAAATCGATTGAATATGGGCATTTCTGATCCTCATAAATTCCTGAAGGTGCTAAGAAGGAAATCATCTCATTCTGAAACCTTCATTCAAATTTATCTGATTAGTAACTTTTAGCAATAATATTGAGAATATTACCAGTAGCAGGAATATGATAAGGAAAGAAAAATAAGAAACAGTCATAAACTGATAATTGTATAATGAATTGAAAACCAAATCCTTTGTTCGCCCGACAATATTTATGAAATTTAATCATAGTTTTTTCTTGACATCTTCAATGGAATCACTGTCTTTCTTCTTAAACAAATACTCATATAAAGTATTTCTGTTTTTAAAATAAATGTTGGTGTTAAATTTTGTAATGGAATTCCTTAACCGTTCGGATAGACCCTGAATGTAAGGTAAGGTAACATTTAAATTAAGTCTATTTTAAGTATCACTACATTTTTTTGCTTTTAGTTTTATTACTGTTCTTGTAGATGTCATGAGTGTGTTTTGTAACAATGTCGTTAAGTAATTTAAACGTATTAAATTTGTTTTTAATTGAATTAAATTTTCTTTTCCGAATTGGATATCACTTAATTTCACACATGTAGCTACTAAACCTTTTATTAAACAAATGTTATGAAAAAATCAATTGTGTGAATTATAGTTTAAGTATCTACCAGACCAAGCAGGTTTTTATTGTACCAATTTGATAATAAATCACTGTTTGGATTTTTTATAATTTGCAAATAAATATAGTTAATAACATTATTTATCTCGCATTCATGGGTGAATTTCATACCATCTTCAATACTATTAAATAAATTTATGAAAACTTCAATCTGATCTGTAGGAATAATAGCTAAAATGTTATCGACATTACGTTTGTATAAAATAGGTATAAAATCTAATAATTACAGAGCTCTTTTCAATATTTTGTAAAGCCAAATCAGAAACAACTAGAGATAAAGGTGAATCCATAGGGCAACCCGAAATTTGTGTGTAAAATGTATTGTTAAAAGAGAAAACAGTACCATCAAAATTCGTTCTGGTAGCTATTAGAATTTCATTTTTTGTTATTTTTGTTAGGTTATGATTTAAATCAAGTTTTTCTTCATTGCAATCTAAAGAAAGATCTAGTGGGATACTGTCAAACATGGACACAACATTTAAAGAAACTATTTAATGGATTTTTGGTACATTAGTATTTTTTAAACAATCTTTAAATTCCCAACTATTTTTGACAAACGAACTAATGTTAATAGAAACTGGCTTTAGAATATTTAAAATATACTTTGATAAAATGTAAGTGGGAGAACCATCATTAGAAACCATTAGTCTCAAACTTAAATTAGGTTTCTGAACTTTAGGGAGAGCATAAGCATTTGCTATGACACTTTTTAAACGGTATGCACATTGATCATTAATTAATCTTTGATTTTCTCATCTAATAGCTATGTCATTACATTCCTTTCAATAGTTGGAACCATACTAGTTTTAATATTCTTGTATAAAATATTATTTTTATGAATGTTTTGAACTGTATTATCATAATCATCTCGCTTTTCTCTATATTAACTGTAAACAAAGTATTACTTCAGGGCTACTTTCACGTATTATAATGAGACTCAGAAATACAATATCAAGTGGAATTAAAACGAGATCACTGGTTGGTACCCAGAGTCATCTGTTTTACAATGAAAATAACTGGATAAAGTTATCCTATTCAAAAACAGGACACGCAAAAAAAGATCTCTAGTTTTTACAGTGTTTCTATTACTATTCCAATTTCTGTCCCTTTATGTATTTTTTTCAAGCAAGGCAATACTAACTTCGTAAATGAAAAGTCATGTATAAATTGTTTTGTACAATCATTCCACAAATTTGCTGACTAACTCTATTTCCGGATCGACAGCCATTAGCACATGTGTGTTAATGTACATCACCTGGAAACTCCCACTTCAAAATTTATCGTCCTCTCTACATTTCACCTAAAAAGTAATATTCGGTGACTTGGCTTGGACCATTTATTCAGTTTCATTCCTGTCTTTTAGAGATGTTAATTTTATTCGAAATGAGGTATTCCACACTGGAGATACTCATGAATCTTCATGGGTTGTCCTATGCACGAAGCTGTTCTGTAGACTTGTAGAGTGTACTCTGAAACAAGACACGCTGGTCATGATGACATGGTGCATTGGTTACTTCTGTACCACGAACAGAAGAAGAGAGAATAAGGTACCGGAGAAGGAGAAAGAGGACATGACAGTGGCTCAGGTGTAAACGAGTATGAGTTTTATTAAGACTGGTTGCAGTATCAAACTGGACATCTATTTTAACGACATTTACTCTCTATGAAAAGCAGTAGGAGGATTATCAAAAAGATCAGCTACAACAGTATTGTCTTGATCATCATTTATCTGTCAAATTAGAAAGGAATAAAGACCAAGGTTGGAAAACATGTTTGCCAGGAAATCCAGTGTCAGAATGCGCAAAATGGGACATAAATCTGGTCACAAAGTTGAATATTTTAGTTGATATCAGTAATTTATTTAGGAAAACAATTTGCATTCATTTCGCTTATTTTTAAAGTGAAAATTGACATCCAAAATTACAGTGGGGCATCTCCATTTTTAAGAATTGTTTGTCTTGCACTTCTTGATAGATGTCACGAAATTTTTATTCTATTTTAGTGTCGTTTTTATCTTACAATTCGTGTTGTTAATTTGCTTCAGGCTCTATAATTTCAGTCAGGAAATTTTATTGGTCAAGAAAAGTCATGGATTTTGAAGAAAAATTATTTAATTTTTTCTTTGTCTTTATCTTTGGTTTATCTTTATAAGTTTAAGATTCAACTATTTGTTTGAAAATTCATGTATTTTGTTGAAAATCCAGCTTACTTGGTATAAAATTAATCTTCTGGGTTGAAAATGAATCTTTTTGTTCCAAATATCAAATATTACATTTTTTTAGAATTCATCTTTGTTGGTAGAAAATTCAATTATTTGGTTTAAAATTCAATTCTTATGTAGAAAACTTAATTCTTTTGTTTAAAATTTAACTGCCTTCTAAAAAAATTAGTCTTTTCGACTTAACAATGTAACATTTGATTAAAAATGCAACTGTTTTTGATTAAAGTTGAACATTTCTTTAGTTTAATTTAGTTGTAATTCTTGTTAGTAATTTGTTTACCTCGTATTTCAATGTTTTGTACCTTCTTCCACCTGTTGATTATATTTTTGGTTGAAATTTTATTATTTGGTTGAAAATTAAAATTTGTTGTTAAAGTCATCCTTTTTCGTTGTAAATTCAACCGGTTCGTTGAAAATTCGTCTTTTCATTTTTAAAGTTGAAGTACTTTGATAGAAAAGTTGCTGTCTGCTGAACATAATATCTTAATCTTTCTTGGTTAAAAATTCAACTTTTTTAAATGCGTCTTTTTTGATAGAATTCAACTTTTTCGTATAAAAAATTAGAATCTGCTTTCGTTGAAATATCTACTATTACATTATTGGCGCAAAATTGCTTTTTTGGTTGAAAAATTTTATTGCTTGATTGAAGTGTGGAACAGTTTATTTTTAATCATGTTTTTGTTATTCATTCATCATTTTAGTTTCAAAATTCATCGTTTTACTTGGAAATTCATCTCTTTGGTTACAGTTTTTATTATCTTGTTGAAACTTGATCTTTTTTAATTGAAAATTCAAGTACTAGGGTAAAAAATGATCTGCTTTGTTAAAAATTTTTTTATCAAGTTTGATCTTTGCTTGCAAATTTAACTATTTTATTGGATTTTTTAAAAAATTATTTCTTTAAGTTCAAATGTAAATTTTCCATTTTTGGTTGAAAATTGATCTGGTTTATTTGAAGATTCGTATTTTTGTAGGAGACTAATCTTCTCGGTTTGAAATTTCTTTTTTTTCTAAAGATGTAACTCTTTGGTTGGAAGTTAACTTCTTTGTTTAAAATTTATATTTTCAGGTTGCAAATTTAACTATACTACAGAAAGTTCTTCTTTTTGGTAGAAAATTAATCTTATTTTTAAATTAACTATTGTTTAGTTAGAAATTTAACAGATTAGTTGAAAATTGACTTTTTCGTTTAAAATTTATATTTTCGAGTTAAACATTTAACTATTTTTCATAAAATTCGACTTTTGACTTTTAAGTTCAACAATTTGAATTTTTGTCTTGTCTGAAATATCTTTTTTGTTGAAAATTCGTCTTTTTGGTTGAAATATTCATAATTTTAATTGAAAATTTATCTTTTTGGCTAAAAAATTCACTATTTTATTGAAAGTCGTTTTTTGTTCATACTTAATTTTTTATTTAGAACTTATCTTTTCATTTTATGGTCAAAAATTGATCTTTATTAGTTTAAGATTCAACTATTTGTTTGAAAATTCATGCATTTTGTTGAAAATCCGTCTTTTGGGCAGAAAATTAATCTTTTGGGTTAAAAATTCGTCTTTTTGGTCAAAATATTAAATATTACTTTTTTTTAGTATTCATCTTTGTAGTTGGAAAATTCAACTATTTGGTTTAAAATTCAATTGTTTTGTAGACAATTAAATTATTTTGTTCAAAATTTAACTGTCTTATAAAAAATTAGTCTTTTCGGCTTGAAAATGTAACATTTAGTTGGAAAATGCAACTTTTGTGAATAAATGTTCATATTTTTTTTAATTAATAATTTGACAATTTGGTTGAAAATTGAACTAAAGTCAGGGAGTTTTTAAAATTAAGTTTAGCGGCCACCCTGATTTAGCATCGAATAAACTTTAAATTTTATTATAGAATTTACTGTCGTTAATTTTATCGGGTTACTACTTATAGGACTAATTAAACCGGAGGTTAAGTACCCGTAACTGGGTTTATGTTTCCCTACAATATGTAATTTTGCCTGCATAGGTGTAATTGGGTTGGTGAACATTGAATTATTAAAATAAAATATAAAAAAAATATGGTTTTGCAATGACTAGCAGTGGAAAAATTATAATTTATTAGGCTATAAGTTATCAAGGAAAAAAACTTGGAGGACTTGGTATCGGTAAAGATAGTATAAGACTGGTGTTTCAAGCTCTAACGCGAAGGACATAGAATTTCACGATGTCTGATCACTGCATTATTAATCAAATGATCGATATTTCGCTCTAAATCGTCTTCCATAGCAGACGGCATGTCGAAGACAATGGTACACCGCAAAACGATATAATCTGAAGTTTTCTTTGTTATACTGTCGCATACAAAATATCATAAAAACTGTTGTTACATATTTTTCTGCTTTTTTATTTTTATGAAGTTTGATCTCATTCTTGACTTTATACAGAAATGTTATAAAGGAAAATTTTTTTTTTTCAAAAATCTTGCGTTTTACATTAATACATTTGATGGTTTAGTTGACGGGAATCACAATTCGTCCCGTTTTCCCCATAAATTTGAAAAAATCCCGTATAAACTAAAACTAAGAATTTTTACCCAATTTTTTCTCTTTGCCAGATTTCGATTAATTTGTTAAGGAATCATAGACACACATTTGAGGATTAAGAAACAAGTTGCTTTGGAAAGAGATTCTTTTCGATGATACCAATTTCAAATCTTTTCTGAACTATTTATTTTTTAATTTTGTAGATTTGAAGGTCATCGTCGTTTTGAAGGAATTGCTAAGGATCAGTCGAGAAAGTAAACTTAAAGATGAATAAATTCGGTGGTTGTACAGCATAATAAAATAATTTAATGATGATAGTAATATTAAATTAAAATTGAAACACTTCAAATTCCTAATGTTTTGAATAACAATATTATAGTTTTAACAAGAATAGAAGAACTTTCAACTTAAGATATGAGTTTTCAAATAAAATAATGAACTTTAAAGAAGAAATAATGCATTCTTAACAACTATTTTTAAATTATTAAAACGGAACTTTAATGTTTATTCAAGCTATTATTCTTTAGTCGTCATTTGCTGCTAATTTAACTTTAAAATTGAACCCGTTGATTGAAAGTTTTACTAATTTCTTCAAAATTCATTTTTTGTTGTTGTTAACGATTTATAAGTTCAGTCTAAAATTCATTTTATTGGTTAAAAATTGAGCTAATTTATTGAAAATAAATTTTTTGGCTTAAAAGTAATTTTTTTACCTGGATATTTAACTGTTTGGTTTAAAATTCAAATGTTTGGTGAAAAATTAACTCTGTATTGAAAATTCAAATAATTTATAGAAAATTTGTCTTTTTAGATTCGAAGTTCAACTATTTGTAGAAATTCAACTTTGTGGTAGAAAAATATTTTTTTATTAACAATTTAATTATTCTATTTTGCGTAAAAATTTTATCTTTTTAAGTTTAAAAATTAAATTTTTTGGTAGAAAAATAATGACATTTCTTTAATTTTTTTTTAATTATTGATTGATTAAACAATATTTCTTAATTAAAAATGCATCTCTTCTGGTAGAGATTACATTTGTTTCTTTTGTTGAAAACGTAATTGCTTGGTTGAAAATGTATCTGTTTTGGTTCAGAATTCAACTATTTGGTTAAAAATTCATCTTTTTTGTTCAATTCAATTGTTTTTTATTTTAAATAATAATCATCTCCTGGTCAAACTATCAACTATTAGATTTTCATTGAGAATTCACCTTTTCTGTGTAAAAATGCAACTTGTTGGTGTAAAGTTGAACATCATTGTTAATTCATGAGAAACAGTGATATTTGAACAAACCAGCGTCAGCCAAATCGTCTTACGTTGCTTTTGGATGGCCCCTGAATAAATTGAGGACAAAAATTTATTCTGTACAAATTACGTAAAATATGAGAGTGAGGGGAGTCAATACTTACAGTCCTCGCAAAGGGAAG
Source organism: Belonocnema kinseyi (assembly GCF_010883055.1). Classification (NCBI taxonomy): domain Eukaryota; kingdom Metazoa; phylum Arthropoda; class Insecta; order Hymenoptera; family Cynipidae; genus Belonocnema; species Belonocnema kinseyi. The sequence continues at coordinate 72,449,220 of NC_046659.1, forward strand.
TACGTAATTCAAAATTTCAGGGAAAAACTTAATTTATGCACGGCCTCTATAGTCTCTGCGATCGCTGCGTTGAGGATAAATGGGACAAAAATCCAAAGGACTTTGCACAACATTTGACACTTTTGATCCTCATTTCCTATGCTCCATCAGTCTATCCCATAAATTTGAAAGCGGAATATCATTACGCAAGCGTCAACGGTGACAAGGGTACAAGACGCAATCACGTCATTCTCAGGGTTGTCAGTTTACGACTTAACACTTTATATCCTGCAACAGTAAGGCAAACACTATATACATTCAGCCATTACTCAAGAACGCCTCGATTGATCTCCACGTATCGATAGTCGGTCTAGGTTCTATAAAAAGAGGGGCTGATGAGGCGTCGAATAATATATTGAGAGAGAGAAACGGCATTATCAGAAATCACTGGATAACCGTGTGCATTTGAGTGGTAGCTCACTTTCCTCAGGTCAGTGCACTACAATTAGTATGGGTTCTCTAAATGTGATTTCAATTAGAGAGTGTGCGTACGATCTACTTGGGAGTGTAAGTTTACGAAGCGGCATTGCATTCCACGGTAGAGCGTAAAATTGCTTCGACCGTGGTAATTAGAGAGAGAAAGAGAGGAATGTCTAAGACTCTAGGGAAACGAGTAGAAGATGGAAGAAATTACTGGTCGAGTATCACTGGTACTTCGTCCTTGCAAGGTTTCGCTTAGCTGAAACACGTTTCGATCAACCGTTTCTTCTAGCGACTGATCTTATTAAGTCCATTGGAATTTTAAATTGCATCCTTTTATCGTTAAAGAGGCAAGATTATTGAATGTCAGAAACTCGACTGACAGGAAGCTTCTCAAGGTGACATTACTTTGTCAACATTAAAATAGTTTGTAAAATCTTTTTCGCATTGTAATTTCTTCTTTTTTAATGAAGATCCTTTGAGATTTATATTTTGACCAGCCGCTAATTTTATTCGAAGTTATTTTGTAGGTAAAGGAAGTTTCCTTCGTTCGGAACAAGGTGTCTACTTGACCGGAAAATCGGCAAATGACCTTGAGTTCTGTTTACCGAGAGAAAATCGTAGATTATTACTCCAATTCTCATTTGAAACTAGAAAATTGTGAAAGAATCATAATTATCACTTCGAAGAGCACAGAAAATACTGGGGCTTTGATAATTTTGCGGCTCAAATAAAATTTGGTACAAAAGATTTCGACGTAAAAAAATATCTGTAGTCGGTCAAAGTTTAAAACATAACCTTCAAAAGGGCACAGCTCATCTTCATTATCTTCCTTTCAAGAATAACTTATCTCTATCATGTAATAGTGCATATCCTCAAAGAATTATAACGCTAAAATGGTAGAGTGGGTTTCACTAAAGAATTTTCAAAGAAAATTTGTATTCAACGTTACGATATAAATTTTCAGTAAAGAAATATAATTTTGAGTTCGGGACAGGGAATTTTCGTGAGGAGTTATAATTTTTATTTTGGGACAGACCATTTTAATAAGGATTATAATTTTAACCCTCAAAGTGCATACATGGTAAAGATCACGGTAAAGTGCATCGTGGGTTTCAAACACCCCAGAGTATTTAATCATGTATTGTTTAACCCCTATTGAACATTTTGTCAGAATAAAATTATCCGATATAGTTTAAGGTATCTTTTATAGGATAGTGTTGGTTTTATAGGCATTTATTTGTTTTAATTTCGTTAAAAAAATTATTGAAAAAAGTGAAAAAATGGACTTTTTTACTTAAAAAGTAATAACTTACGCAATTTTAATTATTTTAACCCGAAAATTTTTGTCTATACTTTTGAAAGAGTGTACTTTAATAAAAAAAATATATTGCAAAATGGGTGCTTGCAAAAAAGATATTCATTTGCACAGTTAAAAAGTCAATTTTATGATAAAATGATGAATTAGATTTTTCGCTTTTAAATCGATTTATTATTATAAAATTCGAGGAACTTTTACATGTGATACTATAAAAATACAAGAAATTGAAAAAGAGACATATATAACTGTATTTTAACAATTATATTTTATTCAACACTTCCACAGTCTGCTCTCGCATGACGCGCTGCCGTAAGTTATAAGCCATCTACAAAGAAAAACAGTATGATATAATAAAAAACAAAATTGTTTTAGTTCATATACTTACGTTAGAAACTAAACAAAAACCAATAAAATTTTAACACCAAAAAATTTGCTCCAAAATTACTTTTTCACTCGCTAAGTGCACACTAGGCGCTCGAGACCCCACGATGTTTTTACCTCAAGTTTCAGCAGCTAATGCTAGTAGACTGACACTTAACGCATTATGCTAAACGACTTTACTTACAGTTAGTGTCTCCAACTAAAGCTAGATGGCGACACTTACTCAGATTTTTCGAATTAAGTATGGTTTATAAGAGTTTCAAAATTGCTTGGGGTCCCTGACACCCACAATGTACTTTAGGGTTAAGTCTGGGAATTTGAGTAAAGAAATATAATTATGACTTTTGAACAGGAAATTTCGTAAATAATTATATTTTGGTCTGTGTGATAGACAATTTCTGCAGAAAATTATCATTTTTACTTTGGAACAAGAAATTTTTTAATAGAAATTAAATTCTGATATAGAACTAAAAACTTCCGTAGGCCAGGTAGTTTCTACAAAGAATTATAATTTTTCTCTTCTCAAAACAGGAAGTTTTTGTTGTGAAACGGTAAATTTTTGAAAATAATTTTAATTCTGATCTATGAAACTGAAATTAAAAAAAAGCAATATTCTTTATTGCATGTCAGAATTTATCAGTTTTGAAAAATGCCTTGTCCCAAATCAGAATTTGTTTGAATTAAAAAATTATTATTTTTTGTTTGCAAATAAAAATTTACCAGAATTTGAAACTTCCTTGTTCCAAATTTTAGAAACAGGGAGTAAATATATTTATGAATTATAATAGATGTTGGAAATAAATATAATTCCGTTTTAGAACAGAGAAATTGTTTAAATAATTTTAATTGAGACTTGGAACAGGGAATTTCCGTGAAGAATTATAATTTAAATTTTGAAGCAGGGAATTTTCCGAAAGATTTACGATTCTGAATTGGGGTAGGGAATAAATAAAATATTTATAATTTTGGGCTGGCAAAAAATTTTCTAAAAGATTAAAAATTCTGAAGTGGAACTGAGAACTGACGTAAAAAAGTATTGCTTTTATTTTTGTTTGATTTTGAACCAGAATATTCGTGAGAAATTATATTAACTTTCACTTTAGGACAGGGTGTTTTATCAAAGAATTCTAATTTTAATTAAAACAGGGAATTTTCGACACAGAATGGAAGATTTTTGAAAATAATTTTCAATTTGATCTATAAAACTGTAATTTAATTCAGAAATGCAAATTAAGAAAAAGGATTTCGATGCAAGAAATTTCCGTAAAGATAGATCATTTTCATTTTCCAACAGGTAATTTCCGTCAAGAATTAAATTTTGACTTGGATCATGGTAATTTTTACATGGAACGAGAATGTTGGAAAAGAATTATAATTCTTTTACGAAATCCTCTGTTCCAAATCAAAATTCTAATTCTTATAACCAAAAATTATCTGAAGTTCCAAAACTCAGAATTGTAGTTTGATTTCCAAAATTCCTTGTTCCAAATCAGAAATCTTTTAAAGATTTTAGAAATATCTTGAAATCTTTCAAAATCGTTTGGAATCATTCAAAACTTTTGAGCTGTTTTAATTTAAAGTTTCTAAGTTCGAGAAATAAGTACCAAACTTAATCTCTCTTGAAGCGTTTTAATTTATTTGGTGAAAATTCCATTAAAAGAGAAATTTTTACAAAAGGAACTCTTCTAAATTGACTGAGTAAAATGAACAATCGAGCCGGGAAAAATTAAAAATCATTCGTCGGGGAGACACCCTAGCAGTTACAAGAAGTTTCCTTCGTTCAGAACGAAGGAAAATATGTACAATAGTAAAAAAATGAGGATTCCAAATTCTAAGGTTCGTTTTATCGCTCATCCCAAACATATTAGGTTTCATGTCAAACGTCTCATATCTCATCTCAAAGATAAAAGATCAAATGAACAATTGTATGCTTCTTAAGAGCCTATGGGGAAGGATTGCGAATCTCCAGATAAGGCGATTTCAATTTTTCATTTCTGCAACTTTTTTTGCGGCTGAAGCGTAAAATTGGTTGGACGTGCCTGGAGAACCAGGAAGAAAAAGAGGAGGCTCTCAGTGGACGTAAACTTCACGGTTCATAAAACAATGGCCTCTATCTGATGAATTCATAAAAAGGATTGTCCACCTACTTTGCAATTTGGCAGGAGAAATCTGCACGTTTTTATCGCTAATATTTTTCATCAATTCATCCAATATTTATAGTAACATTTGATAAACGAAAAATGCACGTTATCCCTTTCTATACAATTTTTTCCAGTCATTGTTAAGGAAGACTGCAACTTCATCCACTTGTATCATTTTTCATACTATTCTTTTTTGAATGAGTTTTTATGATTGGAGTATCTACAAAACTCAGTATTAAGTTGTTTTAGTATACACGAATTGTGCTACTTTTTTCTATTTTCCTCAGAAGTTGTCTATACTAAATTTCAATTTTAATGAAAACTAAACTATCGAAATTAAATTTCAAAACTATTAACAATTGCACTATTTTAATTGAAAACGTTAAAAAGGCTTTATACTTAGGAAATTAAAAAATTATAGCATTTGAAATTAAATAATTTCGTGAATTCGGTTGAAAACTTAATTTTTGTTGTGAAAATTTAATCTTTTTTGGTCGAAAATTTAACTGTTCTATTTAATAGCCGCCGTTTTGCATAAAAATTTATACTTTTGGATTTAACATTACTGTTTTATGAAAATTTAACTATCGTCTAAAAAATCCGTCTTTTGACAGGATTTTAAGGATTTTTTTAAAGCTCTTTTTAAAGCTTTTTTGTCGTTGCGAGCCGCGTTGTTTGGAAAACAATTATTTCGGTAATTAGAAACAATTGTCTGAATGTATTTTAATTGTACTCAACAAGTAACTTTATTTCATTACCGCACTTTAAAAGAGAAAAAATTTGTCTGTGCAATCATGCGTTTCCGAAGAGTTGCAACCCTGGCTATTTTACGTGTTCAGAAACGACCGTATTTTGCGTTTTGCTTGGTCCGGTGAAGGCCACGAGTCGTCCTGTCGCGTCGCCAACTTTCATACAGCAATAAATCACAGTGGAGTACTTTGCGCGTAACTCAATCTCACGAATGTACCGCCCGCACTTCTTGAAGTCGATTCCATTCTCCGCCATAAGCAAAACTACAACTACCTGGTGCTGTCGTAACGGTTTAAAATTTTTACGATAGAGCACAATCTAATTTATAGCCACACAGCGTATCAAATATGTTCCCAAATCTGGTAGGAAGCATGTAAAATGGCCCATAAAATGTCCGAGGAAAGTAAAAAGCGCATCTGCAGTTTCGCATGAAAGTCACTCTATTTTTACCTACTTAAAAAAATTATTCTTGTTTTCCCCCTTTTTCAGGAAACACCCTGGAGGAAACATTTTTTTTAAAAGTACGAAACACTAAAACCATTTTAAAGGGGACTACAAATAAATACAGTAAATTACAAGCAAAATTACAGGAAAGTACAACTTTTTTCTATTATTGGGACGAATTTGGTACTTTTCTTGTATTATCTTGTATTTCCTTGTATTTTGTTGTGTTTTATTGTAGTTTTAGTTTCCTACAAGAATTTATAAGAATTTACAGGTTTTACAGCCAAAAAGTTATTCTATAATAAATAATGAATTAAACAATAATGAATATTCGTTATTAAAAAACAAAAAACCTTACGTTTGAAGTTTTTCTTTTAAATATGTAGCAATCAAATAAACACCATATATGTAATTTAAAATTATGTCTTTGCAATATTCTCAATATATTTGATCCTAGGTCGATAAAGAATAACTTTTTGACTGTAAATATAAATTGAACAATCGAGAAAGAATTCATTATGGTCATTGAAATTAATAGAATTAAACTCTTGAAGATACAAATGTTTGAAGTGAAACTTCTTTTGGAACAGGAGAGAATTGAAAAAAATTACTTACAAATCTCTCTTACAAGTAAACTTTCTACACCTTCTCTTTCTATTCGTGTCTTCCTTTTATGCGGTGATTCGCAATTGCTTTAAAGTCTCCTCTTTGGTATGCCCATTACTGCCACGCTAATCAAAGCTTGTATATGCTCTTTCTCTCTCTCTCTCTTTCTACACTATATTAATATGCGATCTCTTTAACACTCATGATGACTCCTCAAGAAAAACTTGAAGTTAATCCATCAAAGTTTCAATCCATTATTCATTATTCAACAACATTTTGGATGCAAAACCTGTAAATGCTTAGAGGTTCTTGTATTTGTAAATTTCTGTACATTCTTGTAGTTTCAAATTCTTGCTGGAAATGAAAACTATAATTAAATAAACAATATACAATCAAATATAAAAAGTACCAAATTTGTCCCAATAACACTGGTCTAGAAATTTTAAAACATTCGTTGTACATCCAGCGACGCTAAAGGTTTCCAATGCATTTTGGCGTGGTGAACTTGAAAATCGCATTGAACAAATTTTTTATGGATTGGTTTTCGAAATTTTGTATATTTATTTGAGTATAAATTGATCAAGGAAAATGGCACAAATATTCGTTGCAGATTCGATTATTTCTTCCTTGATACCCTTCGCAATCAGATTGGTCGTTTATAACTTGAGATATCCTTCAGAGAATAAAGCTATCATCGAATTTTTTTAAAATTCATATTTCGAACACTAAATGTACAAAATGACTAAACTAGTGTAAATGAAAAAAGTTTTACGTTCTTGTAGTGTTGGTTGTAATTTATTGTAATTATTTGTAGATTCCTGTCAAAATGGTTTTATTTTTTCACTATTATATAAAAAATTGTTCATTAGGGAAATTGTTCAATTGTATATTTCTGCAATAAAATGCCAGTTATTACAACATAATTTTCAGTACAATGATTTACATAACATTAAAAGTATTTTATGACGTCAAACACCTCAATTAAAAAAATTTAGAATCCTGTAGTTTTTTGTGATACTTTCTAGATTTTTATAAAAAAGTAAACAAATATTCATAAAAAGTTAATTTCTGAATTGTAGAAACTTATACTTTATTGTTATTTTATTTACTTTTCTACATGAAAATACGAGAAATTTTGTACATTTTATTACAAAAATTACAGCTGTAGAAATGTTGTCATTAAAGAGCGGAACTATAAACTCAAATTTTGGTTGAAATTCAAACATGTGATTGAAAGTTCAACTATTTAAATATTTGTTTGCTAATGTAACTGTTTGGTTAAAAATTAATTTTTATTTGTGAAAATTGGTATGCTTGGGTTAAAACTTCATCCTTTTTAGAAGAATATTCATTATTTTTCGTTTAGAGTTTTTAGCCAACAGCTGTGTTCAGTTTTTTATCGCTATTAATTGAAAGTTGTAGACTTATAATCTAGAGTCTAGGCGCAAACATGAAAGTTCATCTGAAGTGTCAGAGGTTAATTGATAAATTCCTTTTTAATTTTTAGAACAGTGTAACTAGAAAATAATTCAGTTTTGTTCGAACTTAACATAGAATTCGTGTTGAAGTTTTTATTTTAAAAATGTATAAAATTGAAAGATGTGAGAAAGTGTTCATTTGAAATTAATTTTTCGAATCAATAATTTAATAATATTATCGAGTGAGTCACTGATTCATTTTCGTATGCGTAGTTTTGTCAATGAAAATTGACCTTCTAAGCTAATTGCCCGAATTCTTCAGATTCAAAAAACCTAGATAAATACAGTGACGCGGAGCCTGCGGTTATCACTTAGGTGAGCACTCAGGCGTGAAAAAATAAAAGCGGAGAAGAGTTTCACTGTAATGTATAATTCGACATGACTCAGAACATATATCTCGAGGTGAGTAATGAGTCTAATTTTCCAAAGCAATTCAAGCGGACCAGCTCTGATCAAATCGGAAAAAATAGAATCGACTCAGTAAATTATATTGACTCCAATTTTATTGACACGACCCATCAGGCAAATAATAAATAACGCACTTCTTGGGGTCGAACATTGGCAGTAAATCAAACTAAAAAACGGTTTATTAAAACAAGCAATATATAACTGCAATTAATTTCAATGAATTTTGAAAGTGGCAGCAATATGTTTCGTAGAAAAAATTATTTTTTAGTCAAAATTATTTTTCTAAAAATAGTTACTTGACATTTGGTGTTTTTTAAACCTCTTTATAAAAAACCTTAATCTTTATTAAAATGGCTCATTTTGTTCTATGAAACATTTTTCATAATTTTACTTGTTTCATTCTATTGAATCTAATTTGTTTATGCAAGAAACTTTAAACAAATCATTTTAATCAAAATTTATTTAGTACGAGGGTGGATTGATAAGTTTCCGGCCTGACCAAGAAAAACAACGTTTTTAAGAATTTTTTTTTTTTATTTCTCAACATAATCTCCTACAAGGCTGATA
>NC_046659.1:72457874-72461291 GCF_010883055.1 Belonocnema kinseyi
CTATCTAAGGATGGTACTATAGAACGCCACCTCAAGGTAGGCCTAGTGGCGCCATCTCTTGGTCAGGCCGGAAACTTATCAATCCACCCTCGTATAATGATAGGGAGAATTTCACAGTACAATATGAGCCATTGTTTATTAACATTTAATGAAACTTTTATTAATTGAGAAGGTTGAGTTAATGATTTACCACAATATAATTCTAAAAATGTATTATCTGCTATTGAGATTGGTGAATACAAAATGTGATTGAACTATTTTATTTCTGAGAAAATTGCGAAATAAATTAATAATGTTTCTAATATTACAATGACCTTGATTTGTTGAATTGCTTTTACAAATCAGTGCCTTTTTTAAAAAAGGCTTTACCAGTAAAATAAAATAAATGTATTATTTAAAGATTAATATTTTCATTAAACTTCTCACGCAAATGTAATAATAATAATTAATAAGATTTTTAAAATACGAAAGATACGAAAATATATATACGAAACTAAATACGAAAGATTATTTTTTATCACTTTTTAGTTCTCATTAATTTTGTATTCTAAAATATTACATACAAATCGCCTAATAATCTCTATGAAACTCTACTCAGTTTAAACTCGAGTCGGTTTCGAAAAATTAGTCTCAATCCAAACTTGAGTCATTTTTGTAAGATTCGCCTTGTGACTCATGGGCTGAGTGCATTCAGATTTTTTCGATTTAATCAGAGTGAGTCGGTCCGAAAAATTTTACTCATGACTCACGCGCTGAGTCGCTTCTGATTTTTTTTATTTGATCAGAGCTGGAGACGTTTTGAAAAAGTTCGACTCAGGACTCACACGCTTAGTCGATTTGAAATTTTTCGAATTAATTCTCAGCTGAGTTGAATCGGATTATAGATGATTCAATTCGACACATGAAAATACTTTTCTGATTATACTTTTTTTGTTATTATTGTTCCACCTTTGACCTTTTTATTGTACATTATTGCTATTTCCCTGTTCAAAATTTTATTTAAAAATTTTGAAGATTTAAAGATTGAATTCAAAATGCTTAAAAAAGATTTTACCTTCTTTTCAGTTAAAAAGAATCACTTCATTATTTTGTATGAATAAAATTGGCTCTTCTGTAAATAAGAATTCATGTTTTTGTTATGTGAATCATAAATGATAGGTATTACGTACTTTACTGTCACTTTGAATCAGATTTGATTATATCTTATAGTTCGTATTGATATTTAATTCTTATTTCGAGTTCATTCCAAACTCCATAGTGACAGCCATACTCTCTTCTAACTTGTGTTTAAAAGACTTATATAAAAAAGATTCTTCCAGGGAATACTCAAGACAAGTAGAAATTATTATAATTGATGGGAATAATCACCTGGTTAAAGTTCAAGTGCCATAGAGGCAAATGTATATATTTATACTCAATATAGTGCATTGCTATGTATATACATAACAATAAAACAATATGGATCCGCAATTTGGCATACATGTGGGTGATTAATATTTCAAAAGAGTGCGTCAGTCTCTTCTTGTCTCAGCTCTCCTCGTCTCTCCTTGACTCTTCTCTCTGCCAACCTGTTTTTTCCATATTTGAATTTCATCTCATAAGAGAGAGTCGTGACATCATGCACTTACGCGAACTTGTCCCGACTGTATTACTTTTGTTTCATGACATTTCCTACACCTCGTATAACACTGAACAACTCGCGTATTCGCAGAAAAAGCTGTCGTATTTACATTAAAACAGGTACCTGGAAGCGATACCTGAGTTGTACAAAAGTGTATGAATGCACGGTAGGCGTTTTTAGCATAGCACACGTCTTAAGAGGAATTCTGGTATAAATAGTTGTGAAATAAAAAAAGTTGACAAATGGGTTGAGTTTTTGCAACTAGAATCCTCCAGGAACATGCACTGAAATAAAATATACTAGGCTAAATAGGTACACTGGTACTTGAATTTGCGCACGTTTATGGTTATGACTTTCGACGCAAAGCCAGACATTCCAAACGTAAACTTCAGAACCGCAATAACGATTTATGTTGGATTTGGAGGTCTGACGCAACCTGATGCAACTAACGCCAGGGTGACGACTTGACCGTTAAATGACCGGGAATTTAAGTAAAACCCAGGAATTTACTTTCGATCGCAGTAAAATTCCAGTTTTCATTATTTAACTGATTTTGGTCAATTTATAGAAAAGTCATTTGTTTTCTTTATCTACATTCGTATGGCATGTGTGTGTGTTTATTAGGTGACGCATTTATTTGCTTATTAAAAAATTCAACTACTTGCTTAAAAGTTAATCTGATTTATTAACCATTCATTTTGTATTGAATATTCATCATTTTAATTAAAAACTCATCTCGTAGTTGAAAATGTAACTACTTTGTCGAAAACCAATTATTTATCAAAAACTTCACTATTCTACACTGAAAAAAATTGTTAGTTAAGTCAGCTGTTAAGTTTGTAAGATATTGTACTACTATTTTGTTCGTTGTGACAACCATTTACTTAGTTGCTGGTACTAACTGAATAGTGACGTCAACTAATGTTTCAAACATTATTCTTGTCGTGCAAAGAATTCAAGTATTCCAATTAAATATTTTTTTATTATTTTAATTAAAAATTCATTACTTAAGTTGAAAAATGAGCTATTTCATTAAAAAATTGGTTTTCTTTGCATGGAAACGAATTTTTTTCCGAAAATTTTACTATTTTCTTGAAAATTGGTTACCTTTTTGGTTGAAAATTATTATTTTTATTTCAACTGAAAATGTCAATATTATTTCTGTTAAATATTCCGTAATATTTTAATTAAAAACTCATTCGTCTTTTTTAGTAGCAATTAATCTTCTTGGTTGAAGATTCATTTTTTTGTTCTAAAGTTCAATTATTTAATTTGCATATTCATCATCTTAGTTGAATATTTCATAGTCTTATTAGTTAAAAAATCATCTGTTTGGTTGAAAATTAATTTTTTAACTTAAAATTTAATTATTTCAATTTTGGTATACAATTTATCTTTTTGCAGTAAAAGTTGAATTTTTAGTTTTAACACTCATTTTTTCATTCAATATTTAAACATTCCAGTTGATAATTCATCATTTTGATTGAAAATTTATGACTTAGGTTAAAAATTAATTTTACTAACTAAAAATGTAACTATTCCAATTTCGGTTGAAAGTTAATTTTTGTTTGTTCAAAATTCATCTGTTTGATTGAATTGTAACTAATTTTTCTAACTGAAAGTTTAGCTTTTGGATTTTTGTGGAAAATTTATATATTTGTGTATAAAATTCAAGTATTTAATTCAAAATTCAGTTACCAGGTGTATACATATGAAACCGGTATTGCCATCTAGCGGCCATTAGGCACACTTGTAGGCACTGTCGGAACTTACCATTTGTGCTAATTGGCGTATTG
>NC_046659.1:72461391-72469158 GCF_010883055.1 Belonocnema kinseyi
CATACTTTGAATAAAATATTTGTTATCATTCTCTTGAAATAAATGTGTTTTTTTCTTGAAAAAATACCGGTTTCATATGTATACACCTGGTATTTTGACTATATTCACTGTTATGTTTAGAATGAATGTGATAAAATAAAATAAACGAAAAAGATTTACGGCAAACATGAATATTTTAATTTGCCGAAAAAATGGAATAACTTGAACGGAAAAACCAAATCAAGTTTACGGAAATCCAAGTCCCAATGTACCCATCTAAAATAAAACTAATCCCATAAAAAATATCTGTGATGCAAAACATCTGCCAACTACATATTCATGATAAAATATATAAATATTTTTATAAAGTGCCCTAGATAAATTTCCTAATAAATTTTAAACCCAGCAATTTGTTATCAAAATTATTTGCTTATAACTTTAATCCTGCCAAATTGTGTATTGTATAATATGGCGTCTTAAAATTATTTAAAAATGTCTATAGCAGACTTTATAACAAAATTTCTTTATATATTTTATTATAAAAAATTTTTCGATGTAAAATAAAAACAAGATTTTTTCCATTAGAGAATAAACTCACACCGAAACTATTGTAATACAAAAATAAAATATTTAGTCCGGCGGATAGCGACAATTTTTACGTAAATAGTGCAAATCGTGTCATGGAACTTTTGAAAGTAGTACTTGGGTCTCGGCTTATATAAATAAGTCCATTATCCCTTAAAGAGTCCTTGGGGTGCCGAATATTAAAACAAAATTTTCCTATTTATGACAAGGAATTCATAATTTTGTTATCTTATCGACCGCACTAATTAAATTAAAATAATATTAAAATAATAAAATATTTTAAACCTAGAAGCAGTTTTTAAAACTTCCACACTCTGGCATTTTCATTAACGTACATAAATCACCGGAATAATGAAAAATGAATTAGTAGCACCTAATCATTTTTCTAATGCTTCTACAAAGGTTAAAATTATTTCTTAGTATTCATAATTCTACTGATGATTCCTGTTTCTGGAATTTATAAAATTTCATTTATTTTCTCCCATTATAAATTCTCTAATTCTCCAATTCTAAATCAAATGTATGTTTATTAAAATATTGCCTGATATATTGTTTCAACTACTCATTTCAATTGAACATTGATTAAAATAATAATATTGTCTTCATTTGTTAAAACTAACGTTTTTTAAATATGATTCTGAGCATTACTTTGCTGAACTACATTTGCAGAAATATAAACTGCTTTACTTATCCATTATTATTTGAAATATAATTTCTTACGAAAAGACCTAATAAATCTCAATCATTCTATATTTTCCACCTTTTTCATGATAAAGTCCCGAGTAAACTAAAAATTTTTTGTGAGTAATTAGTATTTTAATTTTTGAATATTTAAATTGATATATCTTCTATAAAATAAAAGATTTGTGATATAAATTTGCTATGATTTTCATTTATTCTAATGGCGAATTTCCCTAATTGTCATTTTTCTGAATTAACATTTGTCATCATTTTTAAATCTCCGAATATAATTTGTATGGTACAAGATTATAGTTTAACAAAATATTTATAATACTGAATTAAATTTATATTTTATGCAGTTTGGATGACATAAGGATTATTATAGATCATATTTTTCATAAATGAATTTTATGTTTTGTGTTTATTCGGAATTACAAAAATTCTGTCACATATAGTAATTCGGAAAAATAAAAATTATGTTTAATAGTAATTTGATATTATTAAAATTATAATTTGGCTATGTCAAATAGTAATTCTCAAATATTAAAAACATGTAAAAAAAATAAAATAAGGGAATTTGGAAAAACAAAAATTAGTTGAATTGCCAATTATTATAAATAAAAGTTATAGCAAATTGCTATTCGGCCAAATGATTTCAGGTAAACGAATATTAGGGAAAATAAAATTTGGGGAATATTTATGCTTCTTCTTATTCTGACATTTCGAAAATATCGATGAAAACATGTACATTGCAAAAACAGCTCAATTAATCTCACAAAAATGGTCACTAAAAGACAAATTATACTTTAATGATTGAGAGATTTGAAAACTTTCAACCGTAATTTTCGTAATTATAATACAAATTCTAAAAATAACATCATTAAATCTTAGTCAGGCTGATTTCGATAATGTATAAATTAAAGTTTTCTTTTACCGGTCTTTTTCTAGATTATTTGACCGAGTTTTTGTATCGTAGGTCGTTTAATATTGATATTTTATCCGTTACGTGACAAACCTCCACATTTCATTCAGCATAAATCTAATAGATTTAATTCGTATTGACATACTGGCCTAATTTTTAAATAATGTAATGAAAATGATTTTCCTACGCGATCGATAAAATTGTAGAATGAATAATGATTATACTATAATTATTATACAGATTTAATTCCTAATTAATTATCCTAGTTTATCATGTAAATTATTTTTCTAACATTATTTTCTAAATATTGTTTCGTTCTGCTTTCAGGTTTGAAACTCAATTTCGCAAACTGGAATAAAGCCTGAAAATGGAGCGATACGAGGAAGAAGGTGAGGACAGCGACAATGAAACAGACCCCGAACAGCTTCTGAATGAATGGCTTGGAGAGCTGGATAATCTCACAGTGGTGAGTTTAAAATATATTTTATCTTTTGATCTCTCGATTAGAAAAGAAAATCCAACTTGAAAAAAAACAATAGAGTAGGTATATAATAAAAGAAAAAACAATCTGCAAAAGAATTTTTGTGTTAAAAATAAATTGGCAATGGACCGTTCAAAATGATGGCACCCTGCCTTTTTTTAAATTCACTTTTTTTTACTGTTATCAAACCTTTTTTACCTTTTTTAACCATTTTTAAGAAAATCGAAATACTTTTCGTTTTAATTGTATTATTTTTTGTTTGAGATAGAAATTAAATCTACTTTCTTATGAATACTTTTATGCAATGAAATCAGAGCATTAAAAAAATTCACAATTAAAAATTATACCTCTAAACTACCTCATTTTTGGCTTATTAGAGATAAATATATAACAAAGGAAACAAGAGGAAGAAAAAGGAAAAAAATTAACAAAAACCAACCTCTCACTTTTTTCTTATTCCTTCTCCGTCTTTTTTATATGTACAAGTAGGGAATCAACATGCTTTGAGACCAATTTAGATCTACTCATCAGGGATTATTTATAGTAAAACTACGGGGCTTGAACATCGTTTCGATCTTAAATAAATTTTTTTAAGTATAGACACTAAACTCATGATTCTTTCCAATCTGCAGGATTCACTTATGAATACTTTAAGAGGTCTTTTAATTGAGGCCAAATCATTTTTAACTCAATTTCTCAAAAGAAATCTTTTTATTTATATTTTGTATAAAAAATGTTTTAAATATTAACAATTTTATAAATTGTTGGATTGTTTTTCCTATTTGGGAAATGTAATGATCTAAATAGATTGGTTCAGAATCAACTACAAATAAGTATTTTAATTGAAAAGAATATTATTATATTTTTGGTCGAGAATGCATCTCGTCTGGTTTAAGATTGTACTATTTTGTTGATGACTAAACTACTTTAGTTACAATTTTTTTAAATTTTTAAATCAATTTTCTTAACTGAAAGTTGAACTAATCCAGTTTAGGCTGAATATTGGTCATTTTTATTGGAGTATTGAAATTTTTAATTTCTTATTGAAATTTAATTTCTTATTTCATTTTTTTGGTTGAAATTTCAACTGCTTGGTTGAAATTTGATCTACTTTGTTGAACTTTCATTTTATTGGTTTTAGATTTACAAAGTTGGTTGAAAACTTTCTTTTTTGGTTTAAAATTAATTTTTTTAACTGGAAATTTAACTATTCCATTATCGTTGAAAACTTGATCGTTTTGAATTGAAATTTGGTTAAAAATGTATCTATTTTGTTGCAAATTCGTCTTTTTTCGTAGAAAATTAATATTTTGTATAGAAAATTTAAATGCGTCGTTGAAAGTTACACCTCGCTATTAAAAATCATTTCACTAGTTGAAAATCCATCTCTATAATTTAAAACTGAAAAATCATGATAAAAACTCGTTACTTTTTGTAAAAATTACTTTTATAATTGGAAATTTAACTATTCATTTTTTGATTATAAATTATTTGTTTTTAGTTAAAAATTTAAATATTTGGTTGAAAATAAACTTTTTTGTTGAAAATGCATCTTTTGTCTCCCGATTTCTCTTATTTTAGTAAAAACTTGACTTAATTGTTAAATATTAACTTTTTGGTTAAACATGCTGTTTTGTAAAAAATTGGTCTTTTTTGCTTAAATAATCAACAATCGCTCTATTCCATCTGTTTAGAGAGAAATTATGTCTGCGAAGTCTGTTAAAACGTTATGTTTTTATGTTTTGTGTTTTATTTTATTTCTTATCAAACTAAATCGAAGAAAAAAGGTTGACCTGGAAAAGGGGTTGGGTGTTTGTATTTGTGATGGCACTCTGAAGGGTTCAAGCTTTGTGTGATGATCGGTGACGAAAAAGGAGAGGGGGGAACGTGTTCAAAATAGCGTGAGGTATAGTATTTGAAAGGCCTCTTACCTATCTGGTACTAAATTCTGGGCATTAATGTGAAAGAATAAAAATTTAAAGTATTTTAATGAGAAAGTTACTCTTCTGGAACAAATAGTTGGTTCTCACGCAATCGTAATTATGCCTTTTGATATAATCACAGCAGTTTGATGCTTTGTTTCAAGTATGATAAACTGTGAATTTAGCAAATCTGTAATCGTTTGAATAATGTTGAGAATAATGTAATAAATTAGTGTAACTGCACATGGAATATATTGCCAAATTTAACCAAAAATGTTGTTAAATCTGGCAAATAATTAAAGACCAATATTTTCATGAATCAATCAATTATTTCTGAGCGTTACAATTATAATTGTTTCGATATTGTTCAAGGAAACTTTTTATTTCTAAAGAGTGGAAAGCCCGTGGAATGCTTCTAGTGAATTTCATGGAATATTGTTGAACCTCTAGGATAAAAATTATATTCCTCTTGTATAATATCTGATCCGAGAAGGCGGTCGAGTTTCGTTGAAAAGGCTCAGCAAGTAGTCGATGATTTTTATTTGCTGAGCTATACGCGTCGCAATTGGCGTCAATTGGCGCGCGTTCTCAATAATTTGCTAGAATAGCTGGACTAGAATCTAGATGAAAGCCTTCTGGAATATCGACGCTCATCAATTTCCTCGAAATCAGTACAAATGTCTAATAAGTTCGGCATTAAATAATTTACTTCATCATGAGAATTATAGCCGATGCCAGATTTTAGTTTTCTCTTTTAGATTTTTTAAATTCTAGTTTTTTCCTAACTAGTTCAAAATATATGAACAAGTTTTGTGGGTTTATCATATTACAGTTAATAATTTATAATAAAGATATGAATTAGAATTAATTTTACGAGATAAACAAGGCTGTCACTATTGACAATTTTTTAAAGAAAAATGCCACTTTAGTCATTTTAATCCCTCTCATTTTAGATTTCATTTTAAAAAATTACTTAATCTATCATGTATGAAATCTCTTTTCCCTATCCCCCTCTTTCCTTTTTAAAGAATTTCCCTTTTTTACCTATGTTCAAGAAACTTCCGCTTTTTAATGTTTTTTTTGCTTGAATCCTAACTGAATTAATGAAAATAAAGAAGAACGTCCAAATTTTTTGGGTAGAAAATTGATTTTTTTAAAGTTATCTTTCCTGTTTAAAAATAAACTTTTCCAGATTAACTTTTTTTGTTTCGAAATTCAGACCATTTGACTGGAAATCAAACAATTTCCTTAATAATTCAAACTTTTTGTCGAAAATTCGTCTTTTTGGATAGAAAGTTCATCTTTTCTAGTAAAAAATGCATCTTGTTTGATTGACAATTAATAATCGACTTTGATTAAGGATTCAACTATTTTATTAAAAATTAATTTTTTTGTGATAGATTCGTCATTTTAGTTGGATATTCATCTCTGATTGCAATTTGTTTGAAAATTTCATCTTTCTTTGTTTAAAACTAAATTTTTCAATAAGAATTTGTCTTTTTGGACAGAAAATTCATATTTTCTGGTAAAAATTTAATGTTTTCTTATTGACTTGTAATAATCTGGTTTGGTTGAGTAATCAATTATTTGGTTACAAATTCCACTTTTTTGTTGAAAATTCTTCATATTTTTTGGTTGAAAACTAATAATCTGTTTTGGTTGAGGATTCAACTATTATGTTAACAATTAATTTTTCTAATAAGGATTCTTCATTTTAGTACGATATTCATCTCTTTAGTTGAAATGTTTTTTTCGAACAAATAATTTTTTCGCTTAAATTTAACTATTCCATTTTTTATTGGGAATTTATCTTTTTTAATATAAACTTTAACCATTTGGTTAAGAATTTAACTTTTTTGTTAGAAACTCTTTTTTTGTAGAAAAGTAATCTTTCTTGATTAAAAGTCAACGTTTTTGTTGAAAACTCGTCTTTTTGGATACGAAATGGATATTTTCTGTTTAAAATTTAATTCTTTTTTATTGGCTTTTAATAATCCGTTGTAGTTGATGATTCAACGATTTTGACATAAATTAATTCATTTGGTTGAAGATTCATCATATTGGTTAGATATTCGTCTCTTTGGTTGCATTTTTTTTCGGCCGACAGTTAACTTTTTGGCTGAAAATTGAACCATTCCATTTTTAATTAAAAATGTTTTTTTTTTATAAAAAATGTACGTAGTGTATTTATAAGATTTATTCCGGTGTGAACAGTAGCCAATTTAAGTCTTCTTTTTATCTTTTTTAAATTTTATCTCTTTTTTCAAGAAAATCAGTTTGTTGCAACCTTGCAAATAGATATTAGTTATTTAAATTATCCGTTCTTCATTGATGATTCACGCAAAACATTGGATACTGGCAGATAGGACATGTCAGAAATATATAAATCCGAACTTTACCCTCTGATATTTTCTTTAAAAACATTCATATCTTCAATAGTTTTTCCATACTTCCGTATAAAACTTAATGGAAAGGAAAGTCTATTCAATATGTTCCATAAATAAATTTCCAAGGACGCTGCAGAAAGTCACTGTCAGATGGTACCGTTCCATTGGCGTTCTGCAGTTACTGATTAAAGAGAATGGATATAATATTGTTCACGTGAACAGCTTTGATAAGATAAAGATAAAATTCTTACTTACTTCAGGTATAATCAGTTCTTCCGCTTTAAGTGGTGAACAGTTTTCGAAATCTGCCTATTCAAATGTACTTCTGAAAAATAAATGAATTTTTTGTGACGGTAAAAAAAATGTAGAAAGGGTTAGAAATTTTGTGGTAGGAATTAATAGTAAAGGAGATAGAAAATAAAGAATGGACAGAAATAGAACGTTTCTTTTCTCAAAATGTCATATCTTTTATAAGTACAGAGAGAAAAATACTGTAAATATTTGTAAATATATTGTAACTGAAATTATCTATCTTTTTTATAACTTTAACCTATTTCTCTCTTCAAAAATTATATCATTTTCCGTCTCATTTGATAAGCTTATATCAAGCGACAAAAGTTGTTATAGAGTTATGGACTGAATTTGGTAGCCGTCTGAAAATAAAGAATGGAATGAATAATGACAGAAATAGATATGATTTTGCAAAAATTAGTAAAAATTGAGATAAGTATGAATATATTAGGAGAAATTAAGAAAAAAGGATAGAAATCGGTGCCCTTCTTGGAAAAAAGATTGAGCAAAAAATGGTTC
>NC_046659.1:72469258-72470504 GCF_010883055.1 Belonocnema kinseyi
GCCACACAGCCGCTTGAGTCACTTTTAGTCACATTATTTTCTTAGATTATTTTTCAGTCACTTTTTAAGATACAGTAACTATAGACACTTTTGAAAATAAAAAGATTACTTTAGTCACTTATTTCAATAAATTAAAAGAGAAAACCGCAAGATTTAACAATTTTATAGCATTTTAAAAATTTTTCTGAATTATTTTTAATTCACACTAAACTCTTTGAAATTTCATTCAAACTAACTAAACTTAATGGATCTTTTTCGAATTTTTAATTTTTTGAATTTACTCCAAAGAGTTTTAGATTCACCTTGAATTCTTATGAAGTTTATGAGATTCTTATTCACTAATTCTATTTAATCTTATTTATTTGAATTGAATGAAAATTTTTTGGAGTTTATTCTTTCAAATTCATGTGAATTTTATTAAAGTATCTTGAATTCCCTTGCATTCTTCTAAATTTACTATTTTTCATCAACAGGAATTCTTATTAATTTCCCCTGAATTCTTTTAAACTGTTTGGATTTATTTGGAATTCTCTTGATTTTTTAAAATATCGTTCAAATTTTTTCTATTCACTCTAATTATTCTAAATTTATTTAATTCAGTTCAATTCAATTGATTAAAAAAATTTAATTTTTTTTATTTCATTCTGATGTTTTTTAAACTCAGCTTGAATTTACATGCATTTTATAAAATTCTCTTGATTAAAAAAAAATTATCAGAATATTTTGGACTTTTTTAAATTCAAAATAGTTTTTTAAATTTTCACCTCGAATTTTGTGGAATTTGATTAAATTCTTCTTATTTCCCTTATAAATTCCTTTAAATTCACTAGATTTTTTCTTAATTAATGTTTTTTTATTTCTTAATTTATCCTGAATTCGTTAAAATTCAAGTGGAATACTTATTATTTTCATAGAATTTTTTTGAATTCAAAAGAACAGTAGTGACTCTTGGTCATTTTTCAGTTTAAATATGTCACTTATTCTCTTTTTTCAAGAAAATTGGGCTGTGACACAACCCTGTATACTGTTGCCACTATTGTTACCAAAAAAAGAACTAGTTACTGTAACTATTAAAAAAAAATTAGTTAGTTCCTATCACTGCAATAAAATTCTTCACTAACTACAATTTATCTATTTCGGCTCAATTCGAAACAAATGTAATTCTTTCGATTTTTATTATATATATATTTTTTTTATTTATCATAGTGATATGCATTTATATCCATTTCTTATTGAAGTCTATTTC
>NC_046659.1:72470604-72481349 GCF_010883055.1 Belonocnema kinseyi
CTTGGTTATATTGACATCGTTGAAAATAATTCAATGGAAGTTTTTAAACTCATTTTTAAGAACAATATTAATTTTGTCTTATTTCCCACTTTTCTGTAATAAGGAACTTTTTCATATTTACTTATTTTATTTTTTAATTAGCCCACCGTACGTCAAATGCTTATAGAAAAACATGAAAAAAGATAAAATCATTATTTTCCTTTAAATTAGTTTGAAAAATTTCATTAAATTATGTGCAATGTTGGTAAGCATGACTCACACGGTTCTAGCCTCGTTATACTGACTGTGATCAACGAATTCACTGGCAATCACTCTGGGCGAAGAGCTTCACAAAGTCATTATGCATACCAGTTTATGAAATTCATTTTCAAGGCAATGAGAAAATAAAAACAACGAAAAATCAACGAAAATGACAAAACTCAAATAGGGGACCTCTAAATCATATCCGATTTTGTATTTCTTTTAATTAGTTGTCCAACAAGTTACAGCTTAGGCTAGCGTGCCTATTCATTTCTTGATTTTTTATTCTTCTGAATAAATCACCTTAATATATAGATTTGTTAAATATAGACGTACGATCGTTACTTTTTTCAGAACTTAACGGTAATGATAACTAGTTCCTTTTAAAAAGTAACTTACCCATCACTATAGCATTAGGCAGAAATATGGATAGAACGAGAGATCGACTTTGAGCAAATTTCGACAAAAATTTATACTTTCATAATTTTGCATTGGCAAAACAACAATACGTAAAGTATAAAATCAAAATTAGTGTACGTGGAAAAGAAGATCAAGATTGGTTACTTGAAATTTAATGGGTCCTCAGAACGGCGCTGGAAATATGTCAAGTACAATCATCGATGTTCAAACATGAATTTTAAGTAGCTAATGTATCAGAAGAGCGATGTGAAATCATCATTCATTTGGTCATGACATAATTCTAATATCAGAGGGATCAGAAGGGGAGGGATAATATAGAAAAATAGTATTCTGCCAGGTCATTGTACTGTCGATCGTATAGGTGCAATCGAAAGAGCTGCACTTGCACTTGGCGCAGTGGAGGTCGGTCAAGGCGCCATGCCGATCAATAGCTTAGCAACGCGGAACGGATAACGTACTACGTACGTTACGATGGTGACCTCTTCACTTACCAAGCTGATTTAATTGGGTCTGTGACGTCAAATGAAACCTGTCAGGGAACGTCCACTAATTACATAAGGATCATTTTGGACATTTTACACCCCCTCCCTACCCCCTCTTCTTTAGGAAGCTGATATATTTTATACTCAAAATATTCTAGGGGATTACATATTCTTGATCTTCATCACATTTGGATCCTATCTGATTAAGTTTCGAAAAAATCTTGACTTTGTCTGAAAACACAGGAAAAACTGGGAATACGAAACGTTGCAGGTAATAGTTCAAGCAGGGTAATAGTCAGCTGATTACCTTAAACTGAGGTAAACTCTTCGTGATTGCAGGCTTGTAACGTGCTTCCCCTAGCGGAATCCATCGGATATATCTGCGTTCACCACCGAAAGTTGACCTGAATTTACTATTTTACTTGACCAATTACCTGTAAAAATTTCGTACCCTCATTTTTTTCTCTGAATGATCAAAATGCATCACTAATTTGATAAGGTTTTTAAATGTTTACAGTGGATTTTGATAGGATTTCCAAGATTTCAAAAGGTGTTCGAACCTTTTAAAGAACTTTAATGGATTTTGAGAAGTTCAAAGTAGTTTTTGATCATTTTACGGAATTTCAAAGAATTGTAAGAGATTTCAGAACATTCTAAATTATATCCATGGATTTCAACGGATTTTAAAAAGATTTCAATGGATCTCGTAATGCAATGAAACCCTTCAACCACCCTCCCTTCTATAGCCCTTCCGAGAATTGGCGCCGCGCCACAGGTAGGTGTAACAGGAGCTGTGCGGGGTGCACGGGGTCTTCGGTCACCCGCCGTCAGCCCAAAAATCGGCGATATGGAAGAGTTTCACTGTATTTGAAATTCTTCACGGGATTTCAAGAATTTTAAGAGATTTTAAGGTATATTTATTTTATTTTGAAGATTTTAAGGTTAGGTAAGGTTAAATTTGAAGCATTTCCACTAATTTTAGAAGATTTTCATAGGATTTGGAAGGTTTCAAACGATTTCAAAGATATTCAAAAATTTAATGAAATTTCAAAGAATTTTAAGGGATTTCCACACTTTTAAAATAATTTAAAATGATTTCCATGGAGCCTGATTGTTTTAATGAGATTTTATGTGATTATTTACCATATCCATAGACTGATAGGATTTCAAGGAATATTTACATTTTTTTTAAATTGCAAAGAATTGACCAAACTGTCAAAAAGTTCATGGGATTTGAAGAGATACTGAAATATTTTCACGAATTCTAAAGGATATCAGGGGACTCTAATGGGATTTCGAAAAATTAAAGGGATTTGAAAGAATTTTATAAGATTTTATGGGATTTTGAAAGATTTCAAGAGATACTGAAATATTTTCATGAATTTTAAAGGATATCAGGGGATTTTAAGGTGATTTTAAAGCTTAAAAGGGATTCAAAGGGATTTTATAAAACTCCAACAGATTTCACGGGATTTCAACAGATTTGCAAAGATTTTAAAGGGTTTTAAAACATTCCGAAGTACATCCACAAATTTTAGCAGATTTCGTAAAATTTCAACGGATTTTAAAGGGATTTCAAAGGAACTTCTAATGTTTCCAAATTTTTCATGGAATTTCAAGTATTTGTACCGATTATGAGAGATTTTGGGATATTTTGTTGGAATTTGGAAAATATCAGGTAATTACATATATTTCACGAAATCTAAAAGAATTTTAAGGGATTTCATCAGTTTTGAAAGTATTTTGAGAGATTTCCAGTGAGATTAAGTTTTTAAAAGGGATTTTAACAGATTATCTACAACATCCATGGAATTGACAGGATTTCAAGGAATAGTCACACCATTTAAAAGATTGTAAGGAATTTGCTCAGTTTAAAGAAAAAATTCACGGGAGTCGAAGGATTATAGAAATTTCAGCAGGTTTGAATTAGCATACACTTGAAACAAATAATTAGAAAGAGGAAACCAAACAAAAAAAAAACCTCACGTAATTAATGGGCGCTTCCTTACCCTTTCAGTAGTTTCTGTGCCTTTCACAGTGTGCAGCGTTTGAAGTATGACTCTCTATTTACACACTTTTTCCGAAAAGCAATGGTAAAACTGCCTCGTTGTTGTGTCATTAGCAAAAATTGTCTATATCCTGACACATTTTAGGTGACGTAATCTCCAAGTTTTAAATTTTGATGTAAATTATACTAATTAAGGTTGTCATCATCAATAATTTTCTCAGGTTAAAATGAAGACACGATAAAAAGTGTCTTATCTGGTATATAGAATCACTACATCATTAATTTTGGTTTGAATAACCAGTTCAACGGTGAAAACAAAATGATGGTATGCATCCCAAAAAAAAGATGATATCTCATTTTCGGTTGCGTTTGGCTGAAATATTGACCACAAATAGAAAAAAAACAAATACACAAATAGAAAAAAAAACAAATAGAAATAGAAAAAACAAAATACTAACACTTTCGTGATAATTGTAATGTTAACTATAAATCATCATCATTCTCCAAACTTCAAATTGAAACTGCGCAAATTTTCATTTTCGTCATGTATCAATTTCCAAATAAGATCAGATACGGATATTGTACTTTCAGGTGATAAGCGTAAGATGATTTTTAAATTAATTTATTCAGTGGAAAGTCTCCTTATAAACTGAGAATAACTCATTATGTGCGCGATGATTAATACATAAATTAAGAATTTATCATTGTGCGTGTAGATTCGTGGAATGCGTGTATCCTATCTTTCGAGTGACTTAATTGAAGTTAAATCCTTATTATACTATAATAATTAACCGATTTTAGATCGTAACTCAATTTGTATTTGCCCACTGTATGAGTAGCATTCATATCTGGGCTAAAATTAACGTAAATATTGAGAAACAATCATCGAAAAACCAGAAGCTTTTTTTACAACAAATTTTTATAAAAACGCTGAAGAAATTTGATAACTAGTTGACTGCTACATTGACAATTGCAACCAAGTGCACAACTCGTATTTTAGTTATCAACTGTTTGTAGCGTTTCAGGTCAAAACTAAAAAATGTTCTAGTTAAAATTACATGACGCCTCTGTTACAAATGTTCTAGTTATTTCAGTCCGAAATTATGTTTAATATGACTAAAAAATGTTATTTAATTAGCTCTGGTCGAGTGTTTTTGGTTGAAACTATTCTGGTTAATATTTCTGGTAACAGAAGTGTCGCGACTGTGTGTCTGTTTCCAGAAATTTGTCTTTTGTCTCATGTCGTGTTGCAAGATGTTTCAAGTGACGCTTTATCGTAAATGTCAATTCTTGAACAATCGCGATTTGTTTAATTTGTTTTCAGTTATATAAGAATAAATAATTATAGTGAACATGGATTTAGTTGTGCTATAGGAGAAAAGCTGTACGTTATCTTTCGAACATTATAGACAATAAATAAACAAAGTCAATGTTTAAGAATTTTGGTATTGACCAACTGATCTAAGTACATATTACGTACATTCCCGAACGAAGTAGTCTTAACGAAGAGTTTCCGAAATCGAATGCTTCAGCAGTATCAACATTTTGGGAGACAACATTTTGGCGAAGCTGAATATTGTTGCTGCACTTTGTTTTCGGAAACTTTTGTTAGATTATTTTCTTAAGAACGCAATTCGTGTAATGCCAGAGGGGGTTAGGAAGAGTCCATGAAAGTATAGAGAAATATCGCAATTCGATAGTCGGAAATCTATGGGTACCAGAATATGTGTTTGAGCGTACTTGAACATCTGGTTAAGTTTACCAGAATATCTAGTTGTATTGACCAGAACGTTGTATTCCTAAGCTACCAGGAGTATGTCTATATACATATTTCTGGGTAATCTTACAAAAATTTCTGGTTACATTTACCTGAACTTCTGGTAAAATTTAACAGAAAATTATCAAACAGAAACTTTTGATATACTTTTAACCAGAATTTATAGCAAGGCTATTTTAACATTCTATTCTAGTTGAATTAACCAGAATTTTTTTGAGAATTTTAAGCTAGAAAAAGATTGTGGTTTCTCTGTTATTTAAGATTGTTCATTCTCGTGATGTTGTTCTTCAATCTGAAGGAAAATTTTGTCATAGGAAACTGGTGTCTGCTGAATTGTAGGATTCTGAAGAAATTATAGGTCTAGGGAAACTGATCGATTTATGTTTAATAAATAGTGCTGCATACCAATTGTATGCGTCTACTTTTCCTTCAAAAGTTATTTGCAAAGTAAAACGTCCATCAACCATTTCCACAAAATATTGCTATTATTAGTAAACTACTTTTAACTTTAATGCATAAACTTATATTAATTTTATACACATAATAATAAGAATAATAACGATTTTATAAATAACAAAGTGATATTTTTAAAATATTTGTTGAAATTGAAAATTGAAACTACCGTAAATGTGAAGTGCCTACCTCTGACGAGAATCGGTGAAAGTAATGATTATTTTGTCCTATTACCGACTCCGAAAGATAATATGTGAGTGTCGGTATAGCAGGAAATTGTGTTTTCCATAAGGTTTCATTCATTGCCACTGATGGCGCCTTAGTTGTAAAATCAGACAGTATTATAAATATTAAAAAGGATATTTCGTTAAATGTGGTTTAAGTAATCTAAAATTTCTTTGCTTTAATTTTAATAAGTATAGAAAATTAGCAAGTATATAAATCCAAAAATTTAAAAGAAGATTCACATTTTTTTAATTACTAGAAATCATTTTTACCATTTTTGTTAGTACCTAGAAGATAAATATGCAGATTACTTTTAAAAAATTAGTACATTTATAAAAGCTTGATGCAATATTTGAATAATTAATTATTATTAATGAATTAGTTTCAAGATCCTGATTTAAGAATACTTCAGTTTTAAACGAAGCTTGGAATTGTTTAATATTTAAGGCTTCAAGTTTGAATTAATTTATTTTTAAGCTTTCTATCAGAAACTATAATTTTTAACGTTTTTTAATGATTATTAAAAAAAAAATTTATTCTGAACGGTGAAAATGATGGTAATTCTTCTTTCAGCTAAAATCACATTTTTGAGTAAAAAATGTATCTAATGGATTTGAATGTTACTTGATTTTACATCAATTTACACTTATTAATAATAATGTACATATCGTAATTACAGACATTGCATGCATTACATACATTAAGATACATTTTTCAATTTCATTTTTTTTTAATTCTTTAAATTCGTAGAATATTAAATTGGAAGACTTGGTAGTTTCACAGGTTTCAGTTTAAATGATTTGAAAATAAACCATTTTGATAGCGATCTTTTTTTTGTATTCTTCTTTTTAATTTTCAGGCAAAGATTTAAGGGCATGAATAATTTAAAATTAATTAATATGTTATTGGAAGATTTCATAAATGAATAATAGTTTTAAATAAAGTGTTAAAAATTAAATATTTAGAAATTAAATAATTCAAAATTAATTTGTTTGAAATTAAAATAGATAAGAATAGAACTACCTGCAATTAGTACACCAGTAATTGAATAATTTATTTAATTTCGATTTTTTATAATTATAGAGTTTTGAATTTCCATGTTGAGCACTTATTTTCAATGTTTCCCTTTCGTGAATATAATTTTTGATAAGAAAAATGTGTGTCATCAAATGTAATATTAAATAATCACTTCTATAAGTAATAACAATTAAAAACTTTAGACTGCAACTATTTTCTTCATTTTTGTCTGTAATAACTTCAAAATTAACTCCTTTCTAATAAAATGGTCAAATTTTTCAATTTTTAGAGCATCTGATTATAAATTTTTCAATTTCAATGAGCCTAATTTTCAAATTATTTAATTTTAAAAGCTGAAATTTCAATTGTATTAAAGTTATTACTCTTTTTCAAAAGTTTATCTAATCCAAAATTGTTTTATTTAGAAAGTTTTTAATTCAGAAACTTAGGATATATATATATATCATATTATGAGAATAGTTTGACGAGTTTGGAAAAAGCACTTTTTTACATTTTTTGTATTTTCAGTATAAAAAAAAATTTTTTATTTGAGCTTCTTATGACAAACTAAATTTCCTTTAAAATGACCTTTATTACTTTTAAATTCAGTACACCGTGCAACTATGCACTTACTATGCCTGACCTGTATAATGAAAAACTTCAACACTATCGATATTTTCCTACTTAGTTATTCAATCCCCATCACTGCAGACAAACTTTACTGCTAAATACATATTTAATGAATAATAAATAGGGTTTAAAGAATTCCCTTCCAAGAACTCGACCACCATCGGTTTCATAAAAAGTTCGCCTATAATCTTTAGAAGCCCAATGAAAAATGGATTATACCACGAAATTACTCTTTCTTCAAGGGCTACAAGTTAGTGATAGAACCAACAGAGTGGGTCTCTTAGTTTAACTGATACCCTGTTTTCTCATATTAC
The DNA here is from genome assembly GCF_010883055.1 of Belonocnema kinseyi. Lineage (NCBI taxonomy): Eukaryota > Metazoa > Arthropoda > Insecta > Hymenoptera > Cynipidae > Belonocnema > Belonocnema kinseyi. The sequence goes on from NC_046659.1 coordinate 72,478,171, forward strand.
GAGAATATCTAATATTCGAGTACTCTGCTCTGTGTGTGTGTGTGTGTGTGTGTGTGTGTGTTTAAGTCAAAGCGCTTTCAATTAGAAATTATTAATCATTGTTGTAAAATGTGAAAAATCGTCATATTGCGCGCGTGTATGTACTTCTAGTAATATATACAGCAAACTCTCGTTTTCATTCAAGTGTCGGGCATTGCCTTCCAATAGCTTTGAGCAAAACTCAAGGCCGCGTGAACCGTTTCTAGTTGCTATGAATAATATTGCGCCATTTGCCCGACTGAGTAATCGCGCACTGCGACCCTTCCCTGAAAAACTGCGTGGGCCAGCAGCTCTAAGAAACTGAAACGGGGGGACTGAAAGCGAGAGTTTGGTGTAATTAGAAAAGTTATTATTATTCTTATACCATTAAGCCTTATTAGCCTCAATTCTAAAATTATACCCACAAAGTCATAATGTAAAAGTTCATATGGAATAAAATCCTGTAATTAAAAACGTTCAAATAATTTAAAAAATTACCTTACAATAAATTATAATAATTAAATCGCAGTTTTATATGATTTCTTTTGTAAAAGATTCTCACTATTTTTGTTTGCAAATCGGGATTTGCTGAAAGTTTTACGAGAGTATGTTTTAGAAGATAGAAGTGCTTTTGAAAGAGGAAAGCAATGGTAGGTCGATGACTGAGATAAAAATAATATTTACCACTTCTTGAATCGCCTACAGCCGGAAAGTGTAATTTTGAAACTGTAGTAAAGTTTTAGCACATGGCTGTCCGTGTCCAATGTCCATACTCACTGGTAAAATAGTCAAATGGCTAAGGGTTTCCGGTATGATTTGTATGCGGCCCTCGCTATATCCGCATCTTACTCCTCATAGCATTCAAATTGCGCCAAGAGCCAATAAGACGCCTATTGTGCTGCATCCGGCTCCTCTTTCTTGTATCTTATTTTTTTTTTAAATAAGCCTAACCTTCTTTTGCCGAAATTTCTTTCAAGAAATTACTCGAGTTTCTCCTTACAGCGTCTTTCAATATTAAACTTTTTAGTCATATTTTACTAGTGTCAAATCATTCATTTTATTGATCACAGTTTTTCGTCCAAAAATGCCAGATAAGAAAAATATTTTTCATAAATTAACACTTGTCCTGGAATTTTGGAACGATATTTCCATTTTCCAGCACCGCCAATTTCTCGAGCCGACTAGGCGCAGCCTTTAGTTACATAGTTTAAATGAAATTTCGGGTTTAGATATTCTGAAAATAATTTGGGGCTTACTACTCTGGAAATAGTCGGAAAATAAAACAAAACAAGGGTTAACCGGGAATACAAATTTCAGGCGAAAATCATATTTTAAGATTTGATAAATATAAATATTTAAAGGATTCATGAGAAGACACAAATTTTCTTAAGATTTCTCCTCGGATTTATGGGAAAGTTTTTATTGAGTTTTTTATTTTGAAAAATTAATTTTAAGAGAATATTCCAAAATCAAATTTTCGAATTATGCAGAATCTTTGTAAAATTTTGGGAAAAATACCATCATTTAAAAAAATATTTATAAGGTTTATTAACTTTTCGAAATTTTAGAAAAAATTACGAGCAATTATGAATACAGTGAAACCCGTTAATAACCCTCCCTTCTATAGCCCTTCCAAAAATTGACGCTGTGCCGCAGGTATGCGTAACAGGAGCTGCGCGAGGTGCGAAGAGCCTGCGGTTGTCACTCAGGCGAGCACTCAGGCGTGAACAAACAAAAGCGGTGCCGTGTATAATGAATTAGTTCCCACCCACCATCAGCCCCAAAATCGGCGCTATAGAAGAGTTTCATTGTATTTGAAATTATATTTGGAAGGCTTAGAAGGTTTAGAAGTTGTTTAAATATTTCAAAAATTATGAAGCAAAATTGAAGTTCTTGAATATTTCGAATTCATGTTTCGGAGTTTTTAAGAATTTTGAAGCCATTTTTTTATTTTGAAAGATTTTTCAACATTTTAGCGATAATTTGATTCATTTTAACAGATATTTGAAAGTTGTTCTCTTGGTAGAAACACCCTTTTCAGTTAAAAGCGTTATTGTTTGGTTGAAAATGAATTTTGTGGTTAAGGGTTCATTTATTTCGATGAAATACATTATTTTCTGGATTAATTAAATTATAATTTGTTAACCATTCATTCTTATTTGCTTGAAAATTTATTGATTATGTGGGAAAATTGTTTTGGTTAAAAATACATTTTTTTAACTGGAAATTTCAGTTATTCCGTTTTTGGTTGAAAATGGTTTTTTTTTTAGTTAAGAACTCATGTCTTTTGTTCAAAATTCGTCTTTTTGGTATAAAATTAATTTTCTTGATTGAAAATTATTCAGAATTTTTAAAAAATTTTAAGAGTGAATAAATTTTCTTACGATTAATGGGAAAAATTGTTATGATTTTTTATTTGGAAAAATGAACTCTAAAACAAAATTAATGAAGATTTGAAAACACTTGAATGATTTCGTAACATTTTGAAAAAGAATGTAAAATATTTCAAACCAACAAATTTTAAATTAGATGTAGTTTTTAATTTCTTTGGTATTATCGATTCATCATAGATTAATTAATGAAGATTTATTACACAAGAACATTTTTGACAATATTATTTTTTGAATTATAATATATTATTTATAAAATATCATGTTTTATAAACTTACAAAAATAATAACTGTCGTGTTAACCAATTCGGCGCAGATAAATAAGACATCGAAATTGTATAATATTTTCCCTAATTCGTGCAAAAAAATGTCTGAATAATTACCTGAAGAGGGCCTCCATCATGTACCGAAATATCTGAAGATGCTGAAGCAAAAATATTTTGTGTTTCAATAAAATAAGATAACTTAAGAAAACCGTATTGTAACTGCATACATACCCTGTAATTTGTATGAATGAATATCAGTTGATCTAACTAGTGAAAGTAGTATATTTTAGTACATCGTTGAATATGAGTTTACAGGAATGAACGCTAATTGTAGCTAGTTCTAAATCCATTTTGGGCTTAGATTAGATAAATCCGTTTATTTCTATTGCAATGCATTTTTTTATCTTTAAGGGCATGTGACACAGCTAAATACCTATATTACCGATCACAGTTTTTCAGTTCACTGAATGTTCTTTTGAACTTAAGAACTTTTTTTGTAAATAAA
>NC_046659.1:72481449-72502594 GCF_010883055.1 Belonocnema kinseyi
TTTTATTTACAAAAAAAGTTCTTAGGTTCAAAAAAACATTCAGTGAACTGAAAAACTGTCGTCGGTAATATAGGTATTTAGCTGTGTCACATGCCCTTAACAGCCCATTAGATAATTATGGAAATTAGTATCATAATAGAAAGGAAGAGAGTTAATCCGCAATTTTGCAACTTTTTACTTTCGTAAATCATAGATAAACTAATTATTAGTATTACTTGATACAAATAAGGGGAAAAGCAAAATTAATGTGATGTTTTATTTATTATTTTACTTGTTCTAATTTAAAAATTATAGCCTTACATTACCTGAATTTAGAATTCCCATTATAATGAATAATGCTCACCAATAATAGACCTATAAATAATAAATAATGTTATTTATCGTAGTTTCTATACCATTTTGTAATTCCCATTGATGAAGGTTATTAAGTAGGATGAAAACACCCCTTCTTAGTGGAGGGTCTGATAAGTACAAACAACCCATGTGGTTTCCAGAAACTTGAAGTCTTAAAAAAGGATAGATCAGGTAGCAACGATGTGCTCGTGCCGTAGGGCGTAGGGCGTAGGGTCAGGGGTTTGGAAGCATGTGTTCAAGCTGTTTCAAAAATGTAAATATAGATCAAACGAAACTGAATAAAAAGCAGTATTTTTCTATTTTAAATGTTTTAAACTCGTTCAGGGGACCTACAATTTTCTGAGACTGTGAAATATCGCGTAATTTTAAAATCGTTTAATTATCATGATCTTAATTTTGAAATCTTTAAGATGCCTAAAGTACCCTATTTTCAAGATTTGGTCCCTATGGCACCCTTTTTGCAGCCCATAATAGAAGTTTTAGAAAATTTGAAAAAAATATATAATAAGATCAAAGTTTCCAAGAGTCAGTAATTTTGAAAAAAATGGCAAAAATCAGGGAATTTCTGGAGTAACTATAATAATAATCAAGGCAGCCACAATCAATGATGTTAATAACTTTTTTCTTAAATCACTTTTTGGTCACTTTTTGAATGAAAAGATTACATTAGTTATTTTTCTTTCAATAAACTAACTCATGTGTTAATCAATATTCAATTCAGACCTATACCTATTTCTGAATTGTCTAGAATTCTTTTGAAATATTTCTGGGTGTTTTTGAAGATTCCGAGAAACTTTAATAGAGTTCAGTAATTGCAAGAGGTTAGATTAAAATTTTAGGCTATTGTCAAAATGTTTAAGGGATGTTCAAGAGTTTTTCATTTGAAATATTTTAGGTAATTTAAAAATATTCCAAGAAATTATTAAATAATTTAATTAATTTGAAGGGATTTCAAAGCGTTTGAAATATTTCAGGATAAAGAATTTTTAGACTTTCCGAAATGTAAGGAACAATTTTAAAGGCTCTATAAGTCTCAACCTTATTCAAAAATATTCCACGTTATTTTATGATATTTCCGAGGATTTCAATAATTTTAAGAGATTTTAAAGCCCTCAGGGTATTTTAAAATATTTTCCCGAATTTCAGGAAATATCATCCAAGAAGCTCACTATATTTTATAATATGGTAGTGGATTTAAAAAAATGTATCCACGATAAGTGAGCCATTTTGAAGGATTTTAAATATTTGAAGGCATTAGGATTCAACCTGAATCCTTATTAAAATTTTGTATTATTTTGTATTGTTATTATTCTAAAGTTACTCAATTCCACTTCACATTTTTAAGTATATTCTCAAATTCCTTGGCATTTTCAAGAGATGTGCAAGCAAATTTTTAAACAAATTAAATTTTTTACGTCACTAATTTAATGGGATTTCAAAGGATTTAAAATGTTTCAGGGTATATTGTAAAAGATTCCCGGGCATTTTCAAGAGCTTAAAAAGTTTCAAGGGATTTTAAATTATATCAAATTATTTGAATTATTTTAAGTTTTAAAAGATTTCCAGATTTTTTTATTTATTTCACTAGTTTGAAGGGATTTCAAAGACTTTAAACTATTTTTGGGTATTTTAAAAGATTGCAAATCATTTTCTAAAGGTTTAAACCATTTTTCCAAGAATTTATTCACAAGAATTAAGGGATTTGGTAGGGTTCCAAATATTTGAAGAAATTTTCAAGTATGTTTTGCAATTTATTTGGAATCTGCCCTGAATTCTTAATGATTTATCCCGAATTATTTTAGATTTTTTAATTCTTCTAAATTCCCTCAATTTTACTTAATTCAAATGACCTTTTAAAAGTTTTTGTTAAATTCAACTTGAATTCTTTTTAACTCACCTTAAATTCGTAAGAATGTTATCAAATTCTTTTGAATGTTCTTTTAACTTTTTAATTCATTTTAAACTTACTGAATTCAATGAAGTTTTTCATTTTTTTTCAGTTCACTTTATTGCTTTTCAAATTTCACTAAAATAAATACATTTTTCGGATTTTAAAAATGTTTAAATTCATTAAAATTATTTTGAATTTTTTGTAGTTATTAATAACTTTTTTTTTAGAAATTAGTAGGGTTTCAAAGATTTTAGGAGATTTGAAATTATTTTTTGGAATTTACCCTGAATTCTTATTGATTTGCTCTGAATTGGTTTATATTCTTTGGATTTCACTTGAATATTTTTAGTGTAGTTTAATTCTTTTAAATTCACGCCATTATACTTAATTCAATGGATTTTTTGATTCTTTTAAAAGTTTTTATTTAATAGATCCTGAAGTTTCTTAACCTTTCTAGTATTCTTGGGAATTTCATTAAAGTCTTTTCGATTTCCTTGAATTTTTCTAAGCTCATTTCAAAGCTACTGAACTCGATGAAGATTTTTTAATTTTTAAATTGTACAAAATTCATTTAAATTTTGTTTTAATTCACCTTAATTTTTTGGGGGATTTATAGATTTATTCTTATTTCCCTGAAATTCTTCTAAGTTTATTCCGATTTTACAGAAATCGATCGATTTTTTTAATTGAAATTTTTTTCAAATTATTTCAATTCCTTTGATTTTTTATTCTTTGAGATAGAAAAAACTACCATATGAGCGTGGCAAAAAGTACCCTTTTCCCCCTATATTTTATCCCAGATGGATTGTGATTACTGTAACCGACCATTGTTTCGAGACTTTTATTTAAAAAATTCTAATTTATTTTGTAAGAAGATAAGCAGCAGAGTGATTTTATATTTATCATTTTAGCGACATAAAGAATCTCATTTTAAAATGTCACTTTTTCATTCAAGATTGTAGCAACAGAAAGAAGATCCTTTTAAAAACACTGTTTGAACTACAGTATCAGGTTAAAGAGGGGGTAAAGTGATGACAATTCCAGATGCAAGTTCTCAAGATATGTTGTTTAAATTTTTTAAATACAAAAGATCAAAAGGAAAGTTGATGTACTTTCTATTTTTCAAATAAGGATAGCTTCGATTTTCAAGGGGAGACAGTCTTCTCTAGTTACGGTCTCAAAAACGACAGCTGCAGATTCGACCATCCTTTTCCATTCAAGACTGAAGGATTCTAATATAAGGTTTACTTCCGCGTCTTTTCGAGTTTTTTTTTTGTTTCCATAGGCACGAGTCCGTCATTATCATTCAACCGAAACGTCAATTAGATCCAATTACTCAGTTTTTTTTACATATATACTGGATCCATCCGAAAATTTAACATGTGTTGCCAATAACATGCAATAACCGAATCACTTTTTGGTAAGGCAATAATTTAAATAGGTAATGAGCTCAATGTATGATAAAAAATTGAAGGGCAAACAAAAATAAATTATAATGAATGATTATTAGAAAAACGGCTTTTTAGCATGACCACCTTGATAGAAAAAAAAGGTTCAAAACATACAATTTTATCAATTACTCTCTCTCTCTCTCTCGTATTATATAACAGACTCGCAAAAGTAGCCCGTTATGCACCTAATACACTTTTTTTGATTGCCTACTTATCAAATTAAATCATATGCTTCAATTTAATGTTGTATAAAATATACTTCATAGGAAAATTAAAGTAAACATTTAAAAAGCTATATAGGATTTCATACATTTTTAGTTAAATTTTTTATTTCAGTTTTGACTTTGATTTTAATGTCAAATTTGATCCTAGTGGGAATTAGAATCGGTGAAAAAAATTAATTGAATTAGTTTAAAGGGTGAAGACTTTAAAGTCACAAAATTATAATACTTTTTCAAATAGGTCTATCTCGAACATTTGCAGTTGTAGACCCTTCAATTTTTAATGTGTATAATTTAAAAAGATGTAGATTTGAAAAATTTTGATAGTTTAATTTTGAATATATACAATAAGTAAAATATGTAATTTATATCATCAAAATTACATCTTTTTCATTTCAAAACTTAACACTTTTATAATTTTGAATTTTGAATTTTCAAAGTTAAGACCTCTTTTATTTTAAAGATGTATAAATAACAATTCTTATATTTGAATGATTTTGAAGATCAAAAGTCAAGTTTTCAATTCTATATCTTTCAAATTGAAAACATTTTGAATGCAAAATTACAGAATTAATTACTAATAAATTGTCAAAATGAAAAACTCTTGCAAGAGTTTTTTGCATGAATTTTACAGATTTGCAATTTAACGTTCTGCAATTTTGAATTATTATAGTTGCAAACTCTTTAAGGGCATGTGACACAGCTAAATACCTATATTACCGACCTCACTTTTTCGGTTCACTTAATTTTTTTTTTGAACTTAAGAACTTTTTTTGTAAATAAAATATCGAGCTGAAACTTTGGGAAATGTATTAAAGTACAATAAAGTACGTTTAGGTACTGCATTTTGGTAGTAACGTCACTGATAATTATTTCATCTTTTTTCTGAACCTCAACATTTTTTGAACGTTCGAACTTTTTTTATACATAAAATATCGGTCTCAAACTTTGAGAAATGCAAGAGCTGAAAGAAAACTACGTTTAAGTACAAATCTTAATAATAAAAGATGTAAAAAAATATATTTCAACAATCAATTCCAACGGCATCAGCCGGTAACGTTGTACAATAATAAAGTATCAAACTGGGTAGTAAAAAAATCAAGAGACTTACAAAGGACTATTACAGTCATTGATACAAAAAAAAATGTTGCATCTTTCATATTTTTTTCCTATTAAAGTAAAAAATTTATCTCTTAGAATGTTTCTTGAATAGTAGTACTAAAATTTCATAAAGTGGTAATTACTTTTTTAAACGTTTCCGGCCACTCCCGTACCAACTTCCTCAATTTTGTTTAGAATAGAAATTATAAGATAACTGATAAAATTGTATGAATTTTGGTCTCGTTAGCTGAGCTTGTCATGGATAGGGGCCATAGGAGAAGTGATCCTTGCGTCAGGGATAGATCAAAGAGCTTGATAAGCCCAAAAAGACCCATGAGTATTCAGCTTATTTTTATTGGATCGTGTCTCGCAGATAAGGCTGATCAATGCATAATGCTCGGTACACGCAAGAGAATCTTATTGAAGGGTCAGCCACGCGTCCTGTCTGCCATCTGTTGCTCCCTAACACAAATGAAAAAGTGGCTCGACTTTCAAACATTGTCGAAAACTGATAAACTGACGTCCCAGTCACATCTTGCTGATTTATATCCGTACCAATCATAATTTATATCTAGCACCTATACAGACTCTATTTCAGCCTTTAAATTCGATATTCAGCTGCAACCAAAAGAGTTGCGACAGTTCTGTATTGATCCACTTTCCAAACTTTCCTTTTAGCTTTGGAAATATTGAAAAAAAATTAATATTCGTTCGATGGTCGAATTTTTAGATCCATTTTTTTTATTCTAGTCGTAGCGTTAGGTGCGGTCACACAAAATTGCGTGTGTGTAGGGACTTGTTGTGAAAATCAAGATTTGATTCAATCATTTGAGTTATTATATATATATTTTTTTTTTCAAAAGCTGTAGTCAAAATCAAAGAAATCGTGGTAATAGTCATGGCTTCTATATTTTCAAATATTTTTATTTCTTCTGCATATATTTTGAAAAGATTTTTTAAGTTTTTTTATTTTATCATACTCGCATGTGTCACGCGACCTTCAGCAACATGTAAAATTCATATCCATCACAAATATATTATTTGATATCTTATTTTTTATATTTTCAACCTCTCTTGAGTTACCCTTAATTAAAAAAATTTATATATATTAGCCGTTTTCAAAATTCGTTTTTTTTTGTGTTGCAAATCTCCTCGTTTAAAATTATCAACTTTTTGGTAACCATCCATAAATAAGCGATTTCTAAGCTTGATGGGTTCAAATCTATAATTTTAAATTTAAAGAGATTGAATTAGAATTTTTAATTGAAAACTTTCAAAATCAGACAAATTCAAAGTGTTTAAATCGAATAATAATTTAAAATAAAAACATAATACTCATTAATCTTTAAAGTCCGTTTCAAGCTGATATATTCTCCATTTATTTTAAATATATTAAACTTGAAGTTGCAAGTGTTATGAATATTGTTTCAAATGTAAATAATTTTTTATTTCAAAATCCACATTTCAAGTAAATGTCCCAGTAATCTTGATGGGACCAATAATATATAAACCTGATTATATTTTGAATACATTCTTTAAAAATATGTTGAAAGTGACATTAAACGATCAAACTTATTAATAGCATTTTATGGAATTAAATGAAATTTAAATGAATTCAAGTAAAAAAAAAGAGAAAATTGGTGTTATAATTACTAGAACTAATAAGGTCACTTTTACTGGAACGTTTACTTTAAACCATTTTTAAACCTTTAAAATTGGGAAAGGCATATAATATAATCATTGTAAATGTGAATTTCCTAATTAACTTTTAATTGCCATTTTTCATTAAGAAATTAAAAAATGAATAAGATTAAGGCATCAAAAAAATTTGCTTCCTCATAGAATCATAGAGAGAGGGGTTTTTAACTGACAAAAAATCTAAAACTTATTTGCTCGAGTTGATCTTTTTTTCTATGCCGAAAATCTTATTTCCAGAAAGGCAGAGACCATCAAAAGTTCAATCAATGTATTTTGTTACAACGAACCACTTTTTATGTAACAGTTATTGTTATATTAAAAATGATAAATACATTTTTCTCCTATAAATAGAGATCATTTTACTTTTATTTTATAAATCGCTATTGATAGATTATGAAAGATCATCAAAGGTTACTCAATAAGTCATTGGAAGCGATTTGAAAAGGAGAACAATGACATCAAATTCAGTACTATTATATTCTTTGTATGAAAAAAACTTTCCTCATAGACAATGTCAGTAATTTTGTTTAAAAATTAATAGAGCTGTATTGATAGGTCACTGCAGGTCTAGAAATCTTCTGCAGTTGGTTAACCAATGCGTCTCGAAAACGCGCAAAAGTATATTCAAAACACTACTTTACTATTCATAATATCAACAAAGATTTTCCCATATAAATATGTAGAATAAACACATTTTTTGAAACTTCACAAATCTGTACTAGTTTTTAAAAGGTTTAACAATAGATTGAACGATGCATCTCGAAAAAGCGAACAAATACACTACATATATTATTGTTTTATTTCGAATATCAAGAAAGTTTTTATCGCATGAACGATGTATTTTTTCAAATCTCTGAAGGCCAAAATAAATAAATAAATGGATCTTTTACTTTTTCGAGATATTGTAAGCAGAAGAAAGTTACACACACGCACACGTACATTTTTTAAATTGCATTTTCGAAAAAAATTTAGATTTGAAAATTTAAGTAATTATAAACCTAAGTCTATGACTCTCTATGTAAGAGGAAGCAATAAATAGTCCCCTATAACCCAAGTGTCCCTATAAACTCAATTTTAAATTAAATACAAAATTCATCTTTAAACTTTGAATAATGGAATTGCAACTCCTTTGTATCCACATCAAGATTAAATCTACCAAATATCGGATGTTGGCAGGTAGACCGAGGAATAAATGAAGATTGGCCAGCTGCCAATGCGACTATTATGTATTACTTATTCTGAAAAAAAGCTTCAGAGGGTAGGGGCAAGTCTTCATCGAATTGTACGAGAGTGCAAGAAGTGATTATGGTTTATTAAAGAACGGTAAACCTGTGCAAGAGTGTTTGGAACTTGAGAACCGGTCACGACTTCTGATCACCTGCGCATGCATCTGTCTTCGTTTGCTCTCCAAGATCTCGTATATTATTTGTTCCCCTACTTTTTCCAGCCTGAGAGCACCGGCCCCTCCCCCACTGATACACGCGCCTTCAGGTTCCTCTCGTTTTTTCATCTCCGGTCTTGGTCAAAGATGTCGACTTATTTTTTTGAGAGCTGTTCAAATCTCGGCGAGGGTGAGGCGCGATCGCTTAACAACGAAAACCACCTGCCTCTAAGGACACGTGCTGACGAAGCTGCCCCTGGTTACCATTTCGAAACAGCTGCTCCTCGATATACACTATACACCATAGAATTTACCTTCTACCTGCACATCGCGCCTGTCTTCTCCAAGGAACCGATTATAAAATGTAAGGATAAAAAGAGGATCTCGTGCATGAACCAGAACACGGGAAATAAAAGAAGAGAAAGGTCCAGTATTATATATATTGAGAGATAGGCAATTTTTGTTGGAAAACTGGTAGATGTTATTTGAGAGAAGTGAAAAGTGGATTTGTGATTGCAGTATTGCGTATTTACTGACTGGGTCTATTAGCGATCTGTTATCAATATGATTGGCCACTATAGAAACATAAATTAGCTTTTGATCTAATTGATGATAATAATGAGGAAACAGCTCATAACTGTTGACAATATTATTTTAGAAACAAACGAAGGGAGTTCCTTATTTTAGATTCTGAAATGGGACAGGTGACTTAGGGCCCCTTCATAAACCACTTTACCAATTTGAGGGGAAGAAGAGGTTGTGGAAAAAACTGCGGTTTGTTACATGGTGTGAAGTGTTGTAGGGAGGAGTGCCAGCGAAAGTAACTTTACGAACTTAGATAATGTTTAGTGCGTTTTCTGATTATATATTTGAACAAAGTTTGCGAATTTAGCAAATGATTGGTCTGTAGTGGTACAGTTCAAAAATAGTCAAACAGTCAAGAATAGCCCGAAATTGGCAACGTAGTAATTATGGACGTCCTTCATCTGAACTGCAGGTACGTTCTTACGTTATGATCCAGCGTATAATTTGATTCAAGAAGGACTGAAACTAATGAGATTTTCTCTGATTTGACCAGGAGCCACTCATCAGATGTGGTTAATTGCGGTTCATAATTAAGTGGCCTTAAAAGTGTCTGGGCAGGTTTGTCCATGATGAACGATATATGCCATAAAAGAATATAGCATATACAAAGCACCTTGGCCGAGTCTAATGGAATAATAGCTGTCCACCCCCAGTTTTGTGGCTCCTTTTTCAATCGTTTTCAAAAGAAGAAGACCAAAAGAGGGACGTCGTGAAGCAGGACTGAAAACCTTGTTCGGGCCAAGTAAAGTGGTTATGAAGGGTAAGCTGCAAACTGGAGGTTATTCTTTCCTTTTCTTTTCTTCTCTTTTCTATCTCTCTTTTTGGTAAATCAGATGTATTTCCAGTTCTCTTCGCCTCTTGCCACGAGCAACAGTTGGCAAGAAGGAAACATCTGTCGGCCGCGCATGCGCCTCCCGCAGGTAAGATCCGCGTCCCAGGGATTCTCAAAATTTTGTTCTCGAAATTATTTTTCATGTTTTTGGTCCAAAATCATATGTTAGAATTTTATTAGAGGCTGAAATTCCTGACTGTTAGGCCGATGCATCAATTGAGTTTAAGAGGGTTGTGAATAGAAGTTGGACAAATGATAGGCCATAATCGAAGATCATCATCAGGTTCTAGAAGCACAGGGTTGCTATTCTAGAAATTCAGGAAAATTAAAACTGGCCCGGGAAAGTCAGGGAAAACATGACAGAATCAGGTAATTTTCTGTAAACTAAAGTTTAAGGTAATTTGATTTTTTTGTTTAAAAGTCAACAATTTTGTTAAAAAGTCATAATTTCTTTATTGAAAATGCTTCTACTTATATAGTTGAGAGTGGAACTACTCTGTTAAAAATTATTTTTTTTATGTAATGATTCATTATTTATCGTATTCAGATTAGAATTTAATTATTGGGTTTGAAAATTCCTCTATTTTATTGAAAAATCTCGTCTCTGCTACTTATCGACTCTGACTTTTCAGCAACTTTCAAACTAGGCCGAAAAAGTGCAACTTAGGTTCCTTGTATCACAAATAACTATTGTGTAATTGAAATTTTTATCTCTTAAGTTGCAACCACCTTAAATTAAAATATTTGCTTGAAATTGATGTAATTTTGTTAAAATTAATCTTTTGTTGCCGAAAATTTATCTTAGTGATTGAAAATTGATGTTTTTGCTTAGAAATTCATTTCTTCGGTTGAATTTTTTTAAAAATTAAAATTAATGTTTTCAACTGATATTTTAACTGTTTCATTTTTTGTAGAAGATTTGGTCGTTTTGATAGAAATTTAATCTTTTCGATTGAAAAATCATCCGTTTCGGTGCAAATTTTAACTATTTCGTTGAAATTTTATTTTTATTTAGTTGAAAATTTATTTTATATAGGCATTAATTTTATAAACTGAAAATATAACTATTCGATTTTTGTCGCAAAGTTTACCTTTTTTTATTGAAAATTCATTTATTTTGTTGAAACCTTCTTTTTTGTGTGTAAAAATTCAACTTTCTTGAAGGAAACTTTCCTTTCGTGCTTTCAAATTCTATATTTTGAATACATTTTTTGTTATATTGACTGAAAAATCTTCCTTGTTTGAAAATTTAGGTATCATGTTAGAAAGTTCTCTTTTTCATTTGAAAATTAGTTTGCTTTGGTTGAGGATTCAACGAATTTTTGGAAAATTCATAATTACGGTTTAATTCAACTGTTTTTAATAAAAAATTAAAATATTTTTCTAGTGGAAGTGTCAAACATCACACTTTTTATTAAGAATTCATTTTTTATTATCAAATTATCATTACTTTGGTTAAAAATTCAAATATCCTTGCTTGGAAATTAATTGTTTGAAAAGAAAATTTAATTATTCAATTTTTGATTCAAGAGTGATCTTGTTGAGTTGAAAAGTCAACTGCTTGGTTGAAAATTCATCCATTTTATATATCTCTCACATAATTAGTGGATAACCCCTTATAAAAAAAATTATTTTTGCGTTAGGATTATTGTTCTCCTAGGGACCTAGGCCTAGCGCCATGTAAGCGTAAAATCAAAATTTTTTAACATTTTTTTTCGAACCCAACTTACATTCACACGAAACGTGATATCGAGTTAAAAATTTGGAAAATTAAATAAGAAGCACTAAGAAACATTTGTCTGGTCCTAAATTTGTATCTTGATCAAAAATGTTTCTTTTTTTTTGTAACGAATTTTGTTTGCTTTTTTAATAATCATAAAAATGTAGGCCCAGACAAACGTTTCTTGGTACTTCTCATTGAATTTCCCAAATTTTAAACTCGATATCGGGTTTCGTGTGAACGTAAGTTGGGTTTGAAAAAAATGTGAAAAAAGTTTTGAGGTTACGCTCAGCTTTAAGGTTGTTTTTATACATGGGAAAAATTTAGAACGTTCAGGGAAAACGAAAAGTTGGTCAGCAGAAAGTCAAGAAATTTCGAAATGGGGATTGTGCAGCAACCCTTGAAGTAGAAACACAAAAGTAGACCAGGAAGAAGCTGCTTTCGGTTTTATGTCGAGAAAAATGGGTGGACTTGTTTTCAGCTTCTACCAGTCCAAATCTGTATTTTAGTACTCAGGTGCTGGCAAGTTTCCTTCCAGTGTACCATAAACGAGTAGCAACTCCGCCTTCTAGTCAGGAAAACGTCAAATCGGAAACGTTGAATTTTCTTGAGTTTGGACCTGATTTATGGATGCCTCGCTTGCCAAGATCCTCAAAACTTCACCAAGTCAAGAGTTTGAAAGAGGTTGAAAAGGTTGAATATTTTTTCACGTGATTGGGAAACTCTTTCAGGAGTTTTACACCAGATCATGTGAAACTTGATGTTTTTCTCAAAGGGAAATGATGTATTTTCGTTTTACGATCTTTCGTAGTACATACACTCATCGTTGTTCTGATTCTAGGGACTATAATAGGATTTATGTCAACGAGAATTTAGATCTCGTAATCGGAAAAAGGGGAAAAAGATTTATGTGAGAAATTTTTATTTTCAGAGAACTAACATTTTTAGTGCTTGTAAAAAAGAAAATAATGTTTAATAGGTTTCTCATAATCTTTTAAACTTTAAAGGGAGTAAATTTAAATGTACTCTATACAAAACATTTAGTACAGTTTTATTATTTGTATTACAATAAAATTTTAAATAGAATACATCAAGCGCGTGTTGTAAAAATAAAGGATGGAGTATTCTATTCCTTAGTCACGATTCAGCACCATCATATTCAAGAATAGATAACATTTGGGTTCTTTTAAGTTTTGGATTTCTCTTCACCTTCAACCTTGTTTTTCCTTACTATTTCAGGATGTCTAACGACTGAGGAAATTCAGTAAAGCTGGGAATTTTCCAGAAATTTGTGTATCTTAAAAAATGCCGGGAAATGCCGAGAATTCATGAAAAGATCCGAGAAATTTAAATAAGAATTCTTTCGCGTAAAGTTATTATTATTATGAAATTATAAAATTTATTGGTAAAAGCGTGTGTCGAGTTAAACGTTGTCGGCTTATATTATGATACCCCCGTAAATGCAAACAATAAACTTCTGACCAATTCTCGAGTTTTTCCCCATTTCACGTACACCTGATTATTGTAACTTATTCACTTTCAATTCCACTTCCACTTTTACGAAATTGAGGTTGATTGTTTAATTTTTTTTCTATAATTTGGTGACAATTAAAATGTTTTAAAAATACAACCGACGTGAATTTCGAAAAAATGGAGTGGAAGTAAAAGTGAAAAAGTTACATGATCACCCCTAAGATTGCTTAATGAAATAAAAGCATATTTTATAAAGTTTCAATCTGACAATTACATCGTTTTGTAAAATAAATTATTGTTCAGTTTTTAATACTCAAACTACAGTTCAATTTTAAAAATCAATAATGAATTTATATTTGCAGTTGATTAACTCTAAACAATTTTTTAAAATTATTTAATTCCAAACCTTCTAAATTGGTTTTAAATGGTTTAAGTATTCAGAACTGAATTTTAACATGATTGAATGTAATGTGAAATAGAATTTGAGAACTTGACGGTGAAAACAAGTTGAAATGTGATATAAAATACGAAATTTATGATGCTTGGAGTGATTGAATAGATTTATCCTCTAAAAATGTGTAAAATTCCCGCTAAAAAATGGTTATTTCTCTGATCAATTCTTTTAACGTTTTTGTGAGCATCAATGTATTTATTTGCACTGTGATATTTTTAATTATAAGTTGCTTTTTATTCCAAATTTACTTGTTATTCTTGTTACTATTTATTTTAGTCATTTTTTGTACTATTTTTATGTAACGCATTTTTCGTTGAAGTGATCATGAATTTGATGAGGGTATATATTTTATTTCAATTTTTTTCTCACTGTTTCAAGAACAAGAGCAAAATTAAAAAAATATTAAGTAAAATAGCAATAACAATTTAATATAGTAAAATGACTTTTTTTCATACCATTCCTTCCATATCAAGAAATATGGGAATATCTGATTAGTTTAGTTGCATAAAATCAACTAATATGTTGATAATTAAACATTGCGTAAAAATGATAAGCAGAAAAATTTTCTTTGATTTATTTGAATGGTAAGTGTCCACCGAATTTTGTCGTTGTTTTGACAACCTGAGAAACCTTGGATTCTGCCAATTTTCTTTAAAACTTATCCTCTAACTTGGCCTTCTTGGTAAAGTCATACCAACCCTGATAAAAAAAGTTCATTTTGTAAACTTTTCTACTATCTTTTAGTACTTTTTAAACTAACAATAATTTGCGAAATTGAGATAAGTTAATACAAAAGAAAACCGAGAAAAAACATTCAATCTCATCCGAGATATTCGGGAATTTGCCGAGAATTTGAAAATGAAATTCCGCTAGACACCCTGCTATTTATTTCTATATTCCTAAATATGTATTTTTCTATTAGTTTTATTTTTTTTTGCAACAAGGAGAGCGTTCTACTCATTTTGGCGAATTTAGACTTTAATTTTGAGATAAATCCTCTTTGTTGTCAAATTGAACTCGTTTGTAAGCATATATCGTCCGTGTTACCGTTGTTCCCCGTTCCAATGCAGAGTGCGTGACAAGTTAACGATGCAACAATTCATTGGATATCCAGCTAAAGTTTGTTGAATCGATTCCCATGCGATTTGCATTTCTGGCCGTTCCAGTGTGTAATATTAAAGTGAAAGGGGGGCGGTGTCTGACTCACGTCAAAATTATATGTCCGCTTCTTCGACCAAGGGGTCGCAACCCCTTGTTAGACGCGTCCAATATTCGTGGCTGAGTAATGCAAATGAAAGAGTCACCAATCTTTTTTTATTATTACTCACAACTGCGATCGTGGTGCCCAGTCGTCTAATTTTTTTACGAATTAATTCAATTCCATTCATACGATTATATTCGAAATAAAATTTGTGTTATTCAAAGAAAAATTTAAGTTTAATATAATGCATTCAAACAAATTTTTTTTTTAGAATTAAGCAAACATTTATCTCGTATCCACTATATAATTTTCGAATACTAGCTAATATTTGTTAGTTGTCAAACGATTGTCGAACAGTGTGAATAATTACCCAAGTAAAATAAAGTCACATTAGTATTTCTTTGGGATCCTGTGTAAAGTCCCGCTAAAGTACTAAGTATTAATGTGTCACCAGTAATTTTTTAAGATAAAAGTACCAGAAAAGACCCACGTCATTAAAAAATGTTTGTGTACAATCCCTTAATCATTTTTGATTTGGAAAAATAAAATGAAACTTTTCTAGTATTTTTGCCCTAAAAATAATTTAAGACTGAAAATTTAGGAATAAAAATAAGTGGATCTTTTTAGATACTTTTTCTGAAAAAGTACTGGTAAAAAATTAGCTGGGACCTTTTCTGTAATTTTGTCCTTGAAAGGCTCTGGGGAAACTGGACATATTTTTTTACTTTTTGGGTACTTCAATCATATTTCAGGAGTATTTTTTTAGGATAAAAGTTCCGTCTGCACTTGGACAAAATTTAGAAGTAAAAAAATATACGTTTTGTATTACTTTCGTCTCAACAATTATTTAGCGCTTAAAAAAATAAAAAATAAATTTAAATTAAGTGCGACGCAACTAATGCACTGAGAGCACTTCCATCAAGCTGTTTGTCACGCATGACTGAGAACCGCATCTGTTTCGCTCTCGCGGTCCCCGCATCACCGAATTCCTAGGACATCAATTCTAGAAATATCGTAAATCCGGGATTCTTAAATCCAGGTTTCAGTGTACTGATTTGTCTCATATCTAATACTTCAGCGTTACCTTATCCGGGATCCCAATAGGATCTCAATGGGACTTTCAACTCTGATATTTTAGTTAATAAAAAAAGAAGATCTTCTTTTACTAAAAAAAATTGTTTAATATTTGTGATTATAACAAATACACTAAATGATCGAAAATAAAATGTTACATTCTGTAAATATTTTTTCACATCAGAATTTTGAGAGTCAATAGATAGATTGTAGGAGTTGACACTATTGTATAACATTAAAAGTTTAGAAGATTTTTAAATTATGAAAGTTTAGGAATATTCAAGTTGAAACTTTAATAAATTTCAAACACTTTATGAAAAACAAAAAAATGAACATTTTTCAACTGCAAGGCAATCAAAAATAACAATATCAAATCGACATTTTAAAAATATTTAAAAAATGTCAAGTTTTTAACGTAACAAGATGAATGGATTCAAAAGTGAAAGAATTAAAAATTAAACTACATGAATTGGAAAATAAAATAATTTTGAAATGATTTTTAAGACTCGAGCCACTGTATATTTAGAAAAAAACTTAAGCTGTGTCTACAGCTTAAGTTTTTTTTAAAGGACTTTATATCTTTATTTAATTAAATTCTGTAATTGCAGGTACCTGTAAGTGAAAAGTGATTTGAAGATATCTTAAAAATGATTGAATTTAATCACAATCATAAAAAATAATAGATTGAATAGTTTTTAATCAAATTACTTCGAATTCGAAAGTTTAAGAATGCACCATTTTTATTGTTTCAAATATATTCAAAATTCAATAATTTTATTTTTGAAATATTCCAAATTTAATATTTTAAAGTTTCAATCCATTAAGATTTCCCTAATTTTTAAAGTAAAATCACAACAATCTGTGAACTTTTACAGTTTAAAATTGAAATATTCTAAAATTTTATCAAGCTAAAGTTAAAGTTTAAATTGTTAAAAGCTATTTGAAGCCGTTATCAGTAGTTAAAAATGATAAAAAGTGGTCCTCACTATAAGTTCATGGAAAGTGATTGCAGTGTGATTGCGATGATTTCTGTGCACTTATAAACCGATTGTAAATTTGTAATTTATGCTGTATATTTACCTGAAAAACTATTCCTGAATATTATCCTTATTTGTAAATAAAAATTTAATTTTCACAATAGAGAATGTTCTCTATCTCCTGAAACATTTGACTCAGTTTGAAGGAATATTTAGGTCAAATAATAATCAAATTCTAAAGTTTTTGATGCTTTTCGCAAAGTGCAATCGAAGATTTTGAGAAACACTGCATATCTGTGCCGAGCGCCACGCGACCAGGTCGTCCGGTCTGGGTGCCGGGTGTTGTTGAAATCAACGTGGTGGGGTTCCTTCGACCACTATAAGCAGGCTTTATACCTCAGTCGTCTCTCGGCTCTCACTCCGTCGAGGCTGAGATTCAATTAATTAAGGTCCAGCAACTGGAAAAACAGAATCATTAAAATAAATAAGCCATCAGAGATGAAAGCTATAACAATTTACCCGGAAGATCTCAGTCAAGGTTCATGAGCAGCATAACTACCATTAGAGTCGTAGGTCAAGGTACCAGGGTGTGCCGGCTCACCACTGTAATATAATCAGTTCAACGAGTGTGACATTCTCGAGGTCAGGTCAACCCTTACTGAACACGCAATTCCAGGAAACGGTGTGTGAATTCATATAAATTCTAAAACAAAAAACTTATAAAAAAAAACGTGAGTGCTTTCTAGGTATTATGAAATTCGGATGATCAAGGTTTAGATTTCGAAGATCAAAGGTGTCAGATTTTGAAACTGACACCTAATAATCTCGGACCACTGACTCTTTTGAGAAGCGCTCATCTGACATCAAATGATACATCTCATTTCAGAAACGGTCAGTCACCTTTTTAAGATTCCTCTTGACTTAATCAGACTTCTTTGGAGGCAGGGTACTAATTAATAGAGGAGCCGAAAGTTTGGCTGCCGTCAAGCTCAGTTTGTCTCAAGCAATAAGAGAAAATTGTGGAAACGAGAACAGCGAAAGATGCGGGGCTGAAGAGAAGAGAAAAAGGAGAATGTGGACATCTAAATAGATGCAGGAATCCCTGACTGGCGCCATGGCGGTGTAAAAGCGCGAAGATAAAAAAGAGTTGGATGAAACGAGTCGCAGGCGAGTTCAGGGAACAAGAGTCTGTTTCTTTACTCTGATTTTCGAGACCGGTGTTGGGACATTTTTCAATATTTGTTTTTAATCGTGTTTGATGGGAGGAAAATGATGTGCTTGGTTCATTAACATGGTAGCACGTGGAGTAGTGAAGGTTCGTCTCTGATGCAATAACCGATACTGTTATTTTTGGTGTGGATCACTGAAAAACGATCATGCTGTGCGGGACTTTCAAACCCAGAAGGAGACACGTTCTGGATGAATATAGACTGGTCAAGTCCAATGGTAGACCTAGGATAGTTTCCCGCAAGGATAATAGTCCTGGGAGGATGAGGAACAAATCATGCAAGTCTACTCGACAGTCTCTCATCAAGGATATTCTTGAAACGGTGAGCATTATTAAAAATCGTAGACTGCTTGCTGAAGGATCTGGTTGACCTTGCAGCATTGGAAAGGTCTTATTTATGGGTCTTGGGATCCTGAAGATGGGTGTTGTTTTTTGATCGGCAAAGTTAGATTGGATGCAGGATTAGATGTGAGGGTAAATCATTTTAAATGATGAATACCGTTCGCAGTATTTCAGATGATTGTAAATGAATGTAACGGTTGCAATTGAGTGATAATTATATCTCAAGAGTTAAAAGTCATTAATTATAAACTGAGAATCTTAGGTACAATGGATTCTTTTTCCTATCATAGATTGGTTCTCCTAGTTTTTTGCCTGATTGTGAAAGTATGGATTGTCCTCTCAGGTTAATAATTTAATTAGTTTAATCTTGTATATCCTTGGTAATCTTTACTGGATATGAGTGATGGAATTAAAGTAAAACCATTTTGCAATTTGACCTGGTTGATGAAAATTTAGCAAACACATCGATTATAAGTAGGTCAGCGATGATATGAAATACAGTGTAATTATTCGATAATTCATTGTGTGCAAGCAAAACAGATCTGAAATCGAAACATAACTACTTGAGTAAATCAGAATATGCATTTTACTTATTTTATTTATACCTCGAGGTAGACTTAACTTTGAACATATGGGTTCAAAGATCAAAGGTTACGAGCGGTCAGGAGAGCCAGAGTACTCGCCATGAACTTCATTCGTATTTTTTTATTTGACAATAAAACTATCCATTTAGGATTTATTTTAGTTTCCCATTGGATTTATATTCAAAGTACTCTTAAAATCCATCAACTATGCTACTCTTGAATCTTAAATAAGGATCACAAAAAAGCGACGTGAGAATCACGATTTTGAGGGATGAAACACATTCTCGAAAGAAAAGGAAAAACTTATATTCTTAAATAAAAATCTTTGTAAGCTTTTGCAAATGAGAATATTTTTTAGTTCCAAATTAAAATATACCCCTACTTGTTAAATACGTTCTAAAATGCTTTTGCTTTTCTGAACCATCCTCTGATGGAAGATTTTTTCAGGTTGGAATGACTTAGATTTAAACTGGAGTAAGAAAGTGGATTGAAATGCAATTGAATGTTTTTGCATGAGTTTTTTTAGGCGCTTGGAAGTTTTTTGAGTATCATCTGGAGTTCTGGACGGCCCTGGGACTTGGTAATCCTGGGAGTTCGCGTTGAGCTGGAGTCGTTGGAACTCTGCGGTTGACCTTATAAGGTGCCTCGACGATGTTCTCCCTGTCCATTAGAAGCCCTTTGTCGTGTGCTCATCCTCTTTTTAGTCCCCGCGTTCCTTTCTTTTCTGGGCGTATCTTCAAGCAACGTTTGGTTCGCATGCGAGGATCCACACGAGCAAAAGATCCGCCAGATATTTTGCTCGCGGTCAAGGGCAGAAGTCAGCCATTCGTTTTATAAACGCGTCTGAACTGGTCCATGGAATTGCTCAACTATACATAAATAGATTTCTTTCTATAAATTGACAAAATGTACTTCGGGTAAATGTGCACATTCTCAAGTGTTACTTTTATTTAATTTAAATGTGTTAAGTGGATGCAGAATAGCATTTCAAGCAGCATTTCATATTTTAAAGTTCTTTTTATAATAATTATAAAAAAATCGACATGAAAAAAATTTTTCATGTTTTCTAGTGGAAATTATACAATTACAATTTAAATAAATTGAACAGTCAGGAAAAAGGCACATTTTTTTAAGGAACGATGATCCAAGAATTAGGGAATTTCATAAATGAAATTTAGTGGGCACTTATACTTAACTAAATTATTCCAGACTTCACACACTATCCTTTATTTTTCTCTTTTCTCTTTATTAAAGAATTCCTCTTTTTCCCTGTTTCCAAGAAACCTCCTCCTTTTCTCGTTTTTCATTTAAATGCAAACTGAATTAGCAGAAATCAATTAGAAAATTCATCTATCTTTCTTTGAAATTCAATTATTTTTTATTGAAAAGTCTTTCATTATATTTTTGTTAAAAAATTCGTCTCTGTTTATTAAAAATTCTACCATTTATTGAAAACATGTATTATTTTGTTAAAAATGCAACTATTTAATATGAAAAGTTTTCTTTTTTGTTCAAGAATTCAACAATTTAAAACCATTTGTTCTCTTGGACTGAAATTCCATCGTTTGTTGGAATCTTTTTTTTTTTTTGTAGTAATCTTTTCTTTTGAGTTAAGTCTGCTATTGTATTTTGGCTTTAGAATTCATCTATATTAGTTAAAAATGTAATGGTTTTTTGTTGTGTTTAAAATTTAATTATTAAAAAAAAAACTCTTTTCTGGTGAATGTTCAACAAAAAGTTGAAAATTAACATTTTTGTAGAAAAGTAATCTTTTTTGTTTGAAAGATAATTCTTTAAAAAGTTTAATATGTATTATATTGAAACATATAATAATGTAAAAATGAATACTATTAAAAATTCTACTACTTTGTTAAAAACCTAACTGCTTTGTCAAAAAGTCTTCTTTTTGGTTTAACAATTCATCTCTTTTGATTAAAAATTAAATTATTTTGTTAAAAATTATTATTTTTTTGTTTGTTAAGGATTCAATTTATAATAAAAATATTTCATATTTGAAGTTTAAAGTTGAACTAATTTCTGAGCAAATTGATCCTTTTGAATTTTCAACCGAAAATTCAACTATTTGTTCGGAAAATCATGTATTATGCTAAAAATTTATATTTTTGGGTTGATGATTTAACCTCGGATTTAACTATTTTGTAGAAAATTTGTTTTATGTTGCTTAAAAATTAAACAATTTAGTTGAATTTTTTTCTTTCTTGACTGAAAACGTTTTATTTAGACTGTTTTCCAGTATAATAAGTCACGACGTCGTGGGTTCGAATCCCATCACAGTAAACTAAATGAAATACCAGCGTTCAGAATATTCTTATTTTTCTTCGGTGGATATTAAGTGTATTTTGAATCGATCAAATATTTCAAACTAATTCTGCTTCGATTTTCTAACATAAATGTTCCACTCTCAAATTATTATTTGTTATAATCAATTTTTTTCCTGTTGTTACTATCTTCAATCTTGCTTCAAAAACCGAATGGTAACATCAACTAACCGAAAAATTTTTATGTCAACAAATAAATTGTCATCAAAGATATAAATTACAAACAAATAATAATTTAT
>NC_046659.1:72502694-72503094 GCF_010883055.1 Belonocnema kinseyi
AAACCTCTTTTGAAACAGCAAGAGCTGTATATAATTTGGTGTGAAGAAATATGTGCAATTAAATTTCCTATAAATACCAAAACAATTTACTTCGGCTTCAATTTATCTGTGACTGGATTAGGAGAAATAGATATGTATTTTAATCGTGAAAATGTCCAATTATGTTTTGCCTACACTTATCTCAGTTGAAACTCGTTACATGTTGCAAAATCTTAATGTCAAGAAACATAGTAAATTTCTAATAAGCAGCTTTAGCTTATACTACCTGCGTATCACAAACTTATTACTTCTGGTGATTTATTAGGTAACTAAGTTGATGCACTATATTTTTCTTAACCTGGCAATTGTCCTTAAAAAGATTCAGGA
The DNA here is from genome assembly GCF_010883055.1 of Belonocnema kinseyi. NCBI lineage: Eukaryota > Metazoa > Arthropoda > Insecta > Hymenoptera > Cynipidae > Belonocnema > Belonocnema kinseyi. Next base: position 72,503,061 of record NC_046659.1, read on the forward strand.
TACTGTATAGGGACTAATTAGAGGGGGGGGGGGG
>NC_046659.1:72503104-72540867 GCF_010883055.1 Belonocnema kinseyi
GGGTTAGATTTTTTAGATCAATCTGGGATTTCCTTAATGTTTATTTAAACAGCACGTTCCTTCCGTAACACTGGTCCGACCCAGGTCGCTGATCAATTTTTTAATCATTCACCACAGGCGAAGAGCTTCACAAAGTCATCATGCGAAGCTCTCTACTCGGGCCTAGTATCCAAATTCTTTTTTTTCAGGCGTCCTCCATTTTTGTTTTTCTATTGTTTCTTATGAATCTTCGAATTAGGGTCTCATTTACACATTCTAAACATTCTTTTCCCGGTCCGTCTCTGGGTACGCTGCCATTTACTTTATCTTGGCATGCTTGTTTCGTCAATCGTTCATCTTTTATTTAATCAACATATCCAAATCATCTTAACAAAAACTTTTTTATACCTCTCAAAAAGTGTCCCATCTGTATACCACTTTTTGCATAAAATTAAAAAAATTCTCTTTTTGTATATTTTGAGATGTTTAAAGAAATATTTAACTTTGGATAGAGTTGCCTCTTATTTTTAAGGACTTGGATTATTCGGTCTTCGATTTTTTTAGACAAATGTACCATTTGTTACCATTTTGTTTTTCGCTTTTGATGGTTTTCAATTTAACGAGCCGCTCCTGCATTTTATATATAAATTCCTCAGTGATAGAGAACAATGGAAGCGACTAACCTTTTATGTTTTCATTCGTCTTGGCGATGAAGCTACTCAAACAAGTTTAAAAAATTCAAGAGACGAAGAGGAAAAAACAAAAGGAGGAAGTAATCGAAACAATCCTTGGATCGCCCCAAGCGAGATTCTGGTGGGTGTTTTTTGCGGTGACAAAAACTCGACAAACTGCATGTTTGAAATCAAATGTCAAGACCAAAATCAATAAAAGGGGAATAAGTAAGAAGAGGAATTCTCATGATGATCGAAATGGTGTTCCATCATTTAGTTGGGTTTATTTTAGTAACAAAGATAAAACTTTGCCTATTATAAATAATTCCATTATTCTAAGCGCATCAACTATTAGGATACTTATTTAAAATAAAGAATTTACATTTTTAGAACATTTTTTATCTAAACGATTGTACGGAATAAGAACCAGAATTTGGCAAACGAAGTGGTAGAAACGGATTTCTCTTCGTTCTTTTTCCTCTTTGGCAGCAATTTGTGTATGCACGACTTGTTCCAAGTTCGTCTTTTTGTCTTCGGCCCCTTGTCTTTTCATGGGCTCCGACTGGATTCATTTCGTGGTACATTGTCTCATCGCAAATTTTTCAACAACTTCTTACAGCTACCAGAATAATTTAGATATACACGTGTACCTGTACAACGTACACTGTACAGTACAGAATTTTTAAAAAGAATCTGCTTTTGGTGCACAAATTTGTAAAATATTTAAGCTGGAAAATATAATCAAATAGTATTATGGAATATAAATCGCTATTATAAAAAAAACCTTGATAAAAAGACTATGATATTTTTTTGCATTTTAAAGCTGCTGTAAAATAATTAGAAAAAATAATTATACAAATAGCTCTTTTTAAACATATCCAATAAGAAAATACAACTATGTTTGGTGAAATGATGATTCTTTTTCTTTAGAAAATCTACTATTATGGGAGACTACTCTACAATAGATAACGAACTTATATTAGATAATCATTAGTTTAAAATACTACTGTATGTAATATAATTAATTTAATTTGGTTAATAGTTAGGAGACTAAATGTGTTAATAAATTATGCTTTTAATTTATGTTTATCTATTGTATGTTCATTATCTAATTTAAGGTGGTCCTGTCTTCTTTCTTGTTTCAAAATAAATCTTCTTTTTGGTTAAAAATTTAATTATTTGGTAGAAAATTTAATCATTTTTATGGAAAATGCAACTATTTTTTGAAAAAAGCCATATTTTCTGTCAAAAATTTAACTGTTTTTAAAATATAAAATTCATTTTTTTGTAGAAAAGTCATCTTTTTGGTTGAAAATTCAACTGTTTGGTTGCAAACAACACTTTATACTTTTTAGCTTTAAAGCTTAAACTAATTTTGATTATAATGGAAAATAAAACTCTTTAATTTAAACGTTAGCTTTCTTGGTTGAAAATTAACTTTTTGGTTGAAGATTCTGCACTTTTCTGGTAAAAATTTCATCTCTTTTGATTAAAAATGCAACTGTTTGGTTTTCGATCAATATCAATGTTCTTTTTTGGTTGAGGATTTAACTGTCTTATTAAAAATGAATTTTCTTGCTTGAAGATTTATTATTTTAATTAGAAATTCATCTCTTTGGTTGAAAATTAATTTTTTTTAAAAATGTAACTATTCCATTTTCGCTCGGTAGATTATTAATCTTTTGGGTTTCAAATTAATGTTTTTTGTTAAAATTCGTGTATTTTTTTGAAAATTTATCTTTTTGGATAGATGATCTATCTTTCTGTTTAAAGATTAATGTTTTTAGTTGAAAATTCATCTATTCTATTGAGCACTCATTTTTTGGCAGAAATTTAGTATTATTTTGTTTGTTAAGATGAACTATTTGATTGAGAATTTATATATTTTGTCGATAATTCGGGGTTTTAGCAGAAAATTAATATTTGCGGTTGAAAATTCATCTTTTTGATTAAAATTCAGCTGTTTTGATGAAATTTCAAAATTTTTACCTGGAAGAGTTACAATTTATAGGGGTTTGTTTTAAAGTCAATGTGATAACTATATTAATTATTTTATTAAAAAGTATTTACTACCCTTATTCCCTATTTTTATTAAAATTAATCCTATTTACCCTGTTCTGCGGGCCTTTTAGGCTCTGAAGTCTGCAATATTAAAATTTTAATTATTAAGCATTTATTCTAGAAAATGCGCCTTTGGTTTTCACACTCGAATTTAGCAATAGAATTTTATCTTACCTTGCGTAAATGCAAGCCGATAAATGAAATTTGTGATGAGTCGAAATTTTTGAATGAATAAATGTTTCTATTAACATTACTGGCCTCTTTTTATGTGAATAGTGGCCACTATTACTCACTGTTTAGCTTAATTTAGTCACTTTTTCAAGTGCAATGATCTGCGGTAGCCTTTTAAATGTCAAACAAAGAAAATGGAAACTTCATTTAACTAAAATTATTTAATAGGTTTGCACTAGCAATTAGTCTTACTTATGACATTTTATCTTCCGTGAAAAATTATCTTTTTACCTAATTGATTTTAAGTGTAAAATTGCTCAATTTTTCCTCTCAGAAATTAACATTCTTGCACCGTTTAATACCACCACCTGTAATTAAAAGTACTAGCTTTAGTGTCTGGAAACAGTAACCTTCAATAAAATAGTAAATTGAATACTCTTATATTTTGAAAGAGTTTTAAAGTAAAGGTAATTCTGAACTGTGGCATGGGGTCGTTCAAAAACCACGCCTCACTGTCGGTGGGGGGGGGGGGCTCAAGGCAGAATGTGACATCACACCTGGAAAATATAAATATTACAAGTTTTTGAAATACTGAAAACAATGAAAATTGGTGATTTTATTTTAAAACTAAAGCATCTAAATATAATCTTTGTTGAAAACTCGTTATTAGTTCAAAATTTATTTTGGTCACTGAAAATTTAATTATTCTTTCTTGGTTGAAAATTGATCAGTTTTAGTTTGAAATTCCTCCATTAAATTTTTCACTGAGAATTTAGATTTTTTAATAAATTAATAAGTAGATTTGATAAGAATCAAATCAACCCTTTCTTCGACTGTCAATTTAAATACGAGTAAGAATTCTTTTTAGGTCTTACGGTCTTCATCAATTAAAAGAATAAATTCTTATTTTTTACATGAAAATAAGCACAAATTCGTTTTATTATTTTAATTAAAGAAGACCGTAAGACCTACAAAAAATGCTTACTCAGATTATATTTTTTAGTTTAAAATTCAAGCTCTTGGTTGCACGTTGAACTAGTTTGTTAAACATTAACTTCATTCGTTGAAGACTTACTATTGTATTGCACATTGGTTTTTTGAAAGAAAATGGAACTAATGGGTATTCTATTATTGGTTCAAAATGTATCATTTTTAGTTAAAAATTTAATCATTTGGTTGAAAATGTATTTATTTTGTTGTAGATTCGCCTTTTTTGGTTTTTATTTGAAAATTCAACAATTTGGTTAAAAATTTATGTATTTTGTTAAAATTCGCCTTTGTTTGGTTGAAATTTGATCTTCTAGTTTAAAAAGTTGAGTACTTGGTTTAAAGTTGAATTACTTTGTTAAAAATACTATTTTGTTAAAATTTTACTTTTTTGGCAGAAAATCAATTTTTCTACTGGGAATTTAACTATTTCGTTTTTGGTTTCAAATGTATTATTTTTAGTTCAAATTTCAACTGTTTGGTTAAAAATTTATTTATTTTAAATCATACTGTTGGGTTTAAAACTTACCTGTTTTGTGGAAAATTTCTACTTTTTGGGTTTATAATTCTATTATTTTCGTAGAAAAATCAACTATTTGGTTGAAAAGATAACTGTTTTTGGTTGTATTTTAATTTTTTTTAATTCTAACATTGATTTAAAATTTCATTTTCTTAGGTTGAAAATTCAACTATTTGAGTGAAAATTTCAATTTTTGTGTTACAAATTCGTTCCCTTTGCTTGAAAATTTAACAATGTGATTGTAAGTATAACTGTTTGGTCAATAAATAATTTCTTTATTGTTGAAAGTTGGACTATTCGGTTAAAAAATTTATCTTTGTAGGCCGAAAATTTACCGATGTTGTAAAAAATTCAACTAGTTTCTTAAAAACACTTGTTTTTTGTTGAAAAATTCAAATGCTTTGCTGAAAATTCATCTTTTGGATTGAAAATTTAACTGTTGTGGTGGAAAAGTTTTTTGTTGAAAATTCAACGATCTGCTAAAAAATTCGTCTTTTTAGCTTGAAGATTCAACTATTTGTTTAAAAAATTAAATATTTGTGATTGAAGCAAATTCTTTTTTATTGAAAATTTGACCATTTGATTGACAAATTATATGTGCAGATTGAATTTATTTAACAATGCGTTACTTTTGCTTGAAGCTACAACAATTTTGTTAAAAATGTAATTTATTTAGCCTTAAAATCCTAATCGTTTTGTATTGAAGAAGTATGGTACCTATCAATTAATTTGATATAAAAAAATGTATTCCCCTGTTCTCCTATTCTCGTCAAAAATTACCATATTTTTCTTGTTTCTAATGCATTTTGGTCTCTGAAGTCTATTAAAATGTTATATGTTTTTATGTTTTGTGTTTTATTTCAGTCGTTTATCGATTGAAATTTGTAGACAACATTTCAACTTGAAAGGGTGCATTTGATGTCCATATTTATGACGGCACCCTGAAGGTTTCAAGCTTTGTGTAATGATCTGTGAAAAGGGGGAATAGTGGCAAAAATGCGTGACGTAATTTTGTAACGGCAGCTATAATAGCAATAAGGACACGATACAATTTTCTTTTGTTTTGCGTTTAGCATAGAAATTCGTTATTTCCCAACAAGTAGATTCTACTTGTCGACGAAGATACTGAAGTGGCGCCTGAATAGCGAGCGCATTTCTCAGATCTCTTTTGTTTTAAATCTCGAGTTAACATCGGCATAATGCGGCATTATGCTGATAGGCGACCAGACCAAGATTAAGCACAAGAGTAAGACGATGGAAGGAAAGAAAGAGGGTGAATGACTGACACATGAAGCACGAAAAAAGAGAACCTTTTCCATAATTCATTCACAAAATGTTATTATGTATTTATGTTCTGATTTGTGTCGACCTTATTTCCCTGCTCGATAAAATATGCAGGAATTGAGTTTGTTTCAATCGGATTCAATTGATAAAAGTGACCCTCGAAAAGATCCCTGTTTTATAAATCTTGACTTCCAGTTTTTAGAGTATCCCGCAAAAGAAACAGTTACCAAATTCAAGGCCCAAGAAAAACGTTTTCCAGAAAAAGCTTTTCGGCTTTTGAGCTTCAAAGAGAAACGTATAATTTGTATTAAGTTCACTTGATAGTAATAATTAGAATAAGTACCGCCTATGTCATCACGAAACCGCAGCACAAATCGTCAGGGGTTGATTCTGCAAGATTGAAATGAATTGCAGTCGAGAAAAACAAATTGTAACCGGACGATGCCACCGATTGCGAAAGTGTCTCGTTTCATTTAACAAGTGTCATCGTTCGTGTAACAAACGACCGGTTTTGTTCCCTGAATGATTATTTATTTAGTGTCTTGTACAGTTGTAGACTGCAGAAAACACGAGTGCAGTTTGATCAGATGTGCCATAATTTACAAACACTGGAACGAAGACGACCTCAATCATTTGAGCTAGTTACAAGGGTCGTATGCTGTCAACTTTTATACGATAGGAAAATTTGATCGCACACTGTGAAAAATGTTTTTTTTTTAATCAAGAAAATTTTATTTGAATCAAATAAATTGTTTCTTTGATATGGGGCGAAGCAAATGTTTGTTTCAGTGAAATTCTTTATTTAACTTTATTTATATGATTTGAATAAATTTGTATTTAGATGAACTAATTTCCTTGTTTAAATTTCATATAGGTCTTGTTCATTTTAAATATTTATTGTTTATTTATACAAAATATATTTCATTCAAGAAAATCCTTTATTTAAATCCAACAAATTGTATTGAAAAAATTATTTGTTTGAATCAATAAGGCAGATATTTTTGATTTATTAAAATAAAGTAAATGTTTTGTTGATTGAAACAAAACATTTGTTTCTTTCAATCATATATGCCATCCCTTACATATGAAGTTTCACAAGCCTCGGCAATGATTCAAAAAATGTTAGACTTCACATTCCCAAAATGTTATTATACAGGGGAAAATAGTGTTATTTTTTCATGAAGAGAAAGGAAATAAATTATTTTTAATAAAATTAATGTTAATATGTTGAATTAATTATGAAATGCCTTAAATTTATGCGATTTTAAGTAATAATGTATGGCATTTTCAACAAAATTTTTGTGTTTTCAACCCACAAAAAGACGAATGTTTAACACCAAAATCTAATTTTAAAGACAAGAAAGACGAATTTCCAAAAAAATATAATTGAACTTTTAACCATGCAGTTAAATTTACAAGCCAATAAGACGAATTTTTTATAAGACAGTTGAATTTTCAATAAAATAGTTGTTTTCAACTAGGAAACTTGAATTTTCTATTCAGAAGGTCGAATTAAAAAAAAGTCAATTCTTAACCGAATGGTCCAGTTTTAAAACAAAAACGATTTACATTTAACTAAAAGCACTTTTTTTAATAAGCAAATAGTTGAATTTTCAAGCCAAAAATATGATTTTTTAATACAATTGAAGCTTGTACTATATATAAAAGATGAATTATCAATTCAAAAGGAGAAATTTTCAACCTAAAATGTTGGATTTTCGACCAAAAAATATGAGTTTTTGATCAAATACGTTCATTTTTAACCAACTAGTTGAATTTTGAATCTCTAAACCAACTAGTTGACTTTTAAAACAAACCAGATAAATTTGCATTAAAAATAGTTGCATTTTAGACCAAAAAGTGCGAATTTTCAACAAAACGGTTGAATTTTAAACTAGAAAATATCACATTACATTTAAAAATATCAATTTTAAATAAAAAATAGAATAATAATACTTTCTGTTTAAAAAATAGAGATTAATTTTTTTACATTAGAGAAGAATTTTCAGTCAAATAGTTAAAATTTCAAATAAAACACATAAATATATTAAACAAACTAGTTAAATTTAAACAACAAAGAAACGTTTTTGACCAAATTTGGAATGGGTAAATTTTCAATGAAAACAATTAATTTTTAACCAAAAGTGAAACGAATTTTCAACCAAAGAAGTGAATCTTTAACCAGAAAAATAAATTTGTATCAAAATAGTTCAAGTTTTTAACCAAAAAGATGATTTTTGACCAAAAGATTTATTTTTTATCGAAAGAATCGCATTTTAAAGAGAATAAATAAATGTTTAACCAAATAGAATAAAGATTTTCGGTGAGTCCAGGAAGTTGAAAAAGTTCAGCTACAGGTTCGGCGAAATTCGGTGAGCGTAGCACAAATATTTTTTGTGAGTCGCGATATTTCAGTAATTTTAAATCAAACGAGATAAATTCCGAACAAAACATCTAATAGTAAACTTTTCAGCCAAAAAAATTAACTTTTCTTTTAAAAAAATTTGATTTTCTTATTGGACTCTATTCATTCAGTACGCATTTAAGCGAAAAAACAAGACATCGGAAATTTTCTTGAAAAGAGGGGAAAAAAGATTTTGACTTAAATCCCTATAAATTCTGATTGTAATGTGATTCGTCTGTATTTTTTAATACATATATTTTATTACTCAAACCCGCTTTTTAACATTGTCATGATTTGACACGTAATTAATTAATGGGTGTTGCAATTCTGGAAATTGTAATGTAACAAAGAATAATTATTCCAGAGATTTTTAATTGTAAATAAATGCTTTCTTATCAAAATAAAGCACGTTGCAAAGCCCGCAGTTATATAATCTCTTTCTCCCTGAATTGTATAGGCGTCATTCTGTCCCATATGTAATGTTGCAAGATTTTATTAATTTTAATATATTTAGAACGTTTATAGAAACTATTCATGATATCAGAAGTTTAAAACAATACTGCGCCTATTAAAACCTCAACTTTTGCTATAAAGGCAAAGACTTTTCTGTATGTTTCCGCCAAAACTGATTTTTTCATAATTACTCTTCTGGAACGCATTTTAAGACAGAAATTGCATTATAACACTATTTTTCCAAACAAAGTAAGCTATATTTTATGTAAAAAACTAATGCAAAAATCAACCAACACCGGCCTTTTATCTGTAATATCCACCGTGCCGTAGTCGATTCTTCCCTACAACTGTATACTGTTGCTACTTTTCTTTAAACAAAACACTAAAGCTTGATATGAATTTCAGTTCTAATTTTATTCAGAGATTGTGAAAAGGATAAGAAAAACACATTTTTGGGTTGGTTAAAACTCGTATCGTAGAATTTACGGTTGAAGAACGTTATAACTGGCAAAGGAAACTGCTCAATCTGATAGCAATCTGGGTGTACATCGAGACGCGTCGCGGGTTGAATTTACATATCATGAAGTATCACTGACCGCGGCGCTGAGCTGTCTTAATTGGTCAGAGTGAAGTGCAGTAACCAGTCTCTCGTTTTCAGCTGCATTATCGATAACCTATAAACTCGAGAGTGCGTACCAAGTTGGCGCCAAGTTTGCATAAATCTGGAGCGGCGGTGTGGCTACAGCAAGATAGTCGACAAATAAGTGCGTCCTGGAGCATTCATAAAATCTGCGATTTACGATTTCGTATTTCAAGTGTCTGTGACAAATAACTTCAAGATATAGAGGGGAAAAAAACGTCAAAAATGCGAGCAAAAATGTTGGCGCCAAAACTCTTGATTCAAATGACGAAGTACTTGATGGTCCCCTAATTTGTAATAAATATTCGCTTTTATGATTACTTTTAGTTTTATCGGGTAAATCGGCAATTAGTCTGGAATTTTGAGCACCGGGAAATGGCTGGTAGTTTTGTTCAAAACCGGGAATTTACAGATTGGTTTTTACTTTTGCAATAAATATCGACTCGCTCATCGAAAAAAAAAAAACGTATTTGAAATTGTCCTCAGTGTAACCAACCATCTCCGTTAAAATGTCGGATCATTTTGTATTTGAGGTATTAAAGTTAATGTTTCGTTCAAAAATAAATGTTCCTTTTCTGCTATATATATTTTAAATCTTTTTTCATCTAAAATTCTAGATGTTGATGGATCGTACAAACACTAAAGTTCCTTTCACATATATTTGAAAAAGAAAACTTATTTCTTAGAAATAGTAATTTATAACATAGTAATTACATAAGCAACCTAAATTTGTACAATTGATTACTAATAATTGGTATATTAAAGTTATAATTTAATGATACTCTCGATGCATCAAATAAATTGAATCTCCGGTCTACGATAAAGATTGATTTGAAGTCGAAGAGTGAGAGTGCCATTATGTCGTGTATTATATATTTTATCTGCAAATATAAAATTTACCTACTTCCGGTAATTCCGGGGACATAAAAGTATAATGTTACCAAATAGAGCGGAACGTCAGAATTTGTATTCTGAAATATCATCAGTTGCTACTTTCCACAAAATTTTCACTGCGCTTTTATTAAATCACAGATTTTACACTGTTCCCTCTATTTCAATCTTTTCCTCATTTTCCCCGTCTTTGATTAAAAACTCTACTATTTGGTGGAAAATTTAATTATTTTGTGGAAAATGTAACTATTTTCTTAAAAAGTAATTTTGTTTTTGAAAATTCAACTGTTTCTGTTGAACCTTCGTCTTTTGAATAGACAAATGAACCTTTGCGATTGAAAATTCATCTTTTAATAGAAACATAATGTTTTTTGTTAAAAATAGCTCTTTCTTGATGGAAATTCAACATTCTTCTAAAAGTTTTTCCTTTTTGATATGGATATTCTACTATTTTTTTTAAAAATTCAACTGTTGTTTATTGAAGTTTAATTTTTTTTTTAATATTCGTTGCTTTGCTTAAAGATTCCTTAGATTTTTAAGTTAAAAATTCAACAATTTAGATGCAAATGCTACTTTTTTGTTCAAAAATCTCCTTTTGGGCTTAAAATCAAATTTATTCTAAAACATTCCACTTTTTAGCTAAAAAACTAAACAAAATCTTTCATTATTTTAAAAATATACATAATAAAAAAATTATTTTAAATTATTTATAATTAAAATCGCCCAAAAGTCAATTATTAGAAATGTAATTTTTGACCGAGAAACCTGGGAATAGCCTGGAATTGTTTTTTAAAAAGTTTGATTGGCCACTCTGATTTAATACATTTGCTCGCCTCATAAATGCTGGTACGCTCAAGGCTTTTTCTTGAACATTTTTTAAACATAACTTTTTTATGTCATGTCATCCTCGCCGGTTAATTAATTCTTAACAATATCTGGGTCGCGTATTCACTACATTGTTTCTTAGAACTATTGCGCAATCGAGAGCATCGTTCTAAGACAAAGTTGTGAATTTTAAAATCAGGATTGCAAAACTTTGCAATCTGCTTCGAAGCTGCATAATACGCACATTACGAATTATTGTCAATGTATACTACATTACATAAATAACGAGTATAATACTAGTGTGTAAACGGTGAGAGGAATGCCAACATTATTATGCGTGTACCACTGTCGAAGGTCTCAGCAATATCGTATCCGGTCGCGCAATCATGGTCCGCATTTTATGCGATCTAGAACCATAATATTAATTTGAAAAAGTGGTGTTGCCAGCAGTGAGCAAATCGCGTATGTAGATTCTGAGATCCAGCGGTTTTAACTATTTAAACATGTTTTACCAAGGGGCAAATAACCATGAATTTTGATACAGTTGATAAATTTAGATAGTCGTTCGTGTCCGTGCTAACTTTTAAAAAACATACACTGGAACTTGGCATTTTGGTGATGCGGGGACAACGGGCCGAAAGAGACGCGGTGATCAGTCATGCGTGACAAACTGCTTGAGCCTGCCATGCTCAAAACTGTTCTTATTTCCAGATTCCAGGGTATTCGTGTTTCTTGATATAATCTTGGCTTAGGGACCATACATAAATTATGTAACATATTTTTTGCCACTTTATCCCTCCCTACCCCATGTAACAAGTCTAAAGGAATTATTAATCCCCCCCCCCCGTTTTACGCTTATATTACGTATTTTTTTACAAATATTTGTATTTACATCTTAAAGTAAATTATTTACTTACTATCCGAGACATCGTAATTACGAAATACTTATATATTCGAAACATGAAAACAAAGAAAAATAAAAGAATATGGAACATGCAACAAAGGAGCTATACTTTCCTCGAAAATTAAAGCGTATAAAAAGCTGTGTTAAGAAAACTCTTGACTTTAAGATTTGAAAAAAAATTTGGAACAAAGTAATAATCATTTTAAACCAATTGGTCGCATTTCCAAACAAAAAAGACTAAACTTAAAACAAAAACAATTAAACTTTCAACAAAAAGTTTTTTTTCCATTTTAAAAGATGGAATTTTCAATTCATAAGAACGAATTTTCTGTCTAAAAAGATGAACCTACAAAGATTAATTTTTAATCAAATATTCGAATTTCTAAGAAAAAAATTTTAATCCTTAATAAAAAAATAGCATTTTCAACTAGATAGTTGAACTTCAACCAAGAAACGAAAATTTTCGACCAATAAAGATGAATTTTGAACAAAAAAGATAGATTTTCAATCCAAACGGACGTATTTCTATTAAAACAGTTGAATTTTTGACCAAAAAAGATGTCTTTCAAAATAAGTTTAATTTTCATGAAATGGTAGAATTAAAAAAAAAGTTTAAACTGCAACCAAGAACAGTCTATAACCGAATAATTAAATTTTTCAGCAAAAAAGACGAATTTTCATCAACATAGTTGCATTTTTGGCCGAAAAACATGACCTTTAAACAAAAGTGGTTGAATTTAACTAAACAGTTGAATTTTCAATTCTCAAAAATGAATTTTCAACAAAAATAGTTGAAGTTTCGAACAAAAAGATTAGTTTTTTACGAAGTACTTCAACTTTTTACCAAATAGTCAAATTATAAAACAAAAAAATATGTAACTTTAACCAAAAACAGTTGCATTTTCACCAAATTATTAAATTTAAATCAATAAATATGATTTTTTAACTAAGAATTATGCATTTTTAATCGTAAGTTACGAATTTTTAACAAAATAGTTGAATTTTCAACTTAAAAACATGAATTTTAAACACAATGGTTTAATTTTCAACCAAATGGTCAAATTCTCGATCCAAAATAATTAAACTGTGACAAAAAGCATTTGCATTTTCATCTTTTAGTTGGATATTCAAGCCAAAAAGATAATTTTTGTCAGAAAGCACTTGAATTTTCAACCAACAAATTAATTTTCGATTATGAAAAATGAATTGTTATCCAAACGTACCAACCCTTATGAAAAGGAAATCCAATAATTTTCGGCGAATAAAGGACTGGATCCTAACTTACCAATAAACTTATTTTTCATAAGAAAATTTTTAATCCAAAAAGAAGAATTTTTTACAAAACAATTTTTGACCAAAAAATATGACTTTTTTTTATCAGATAGTTGATTTTTTAACAATGTAAATACATTTTGAAACAAATAGTCGAATTTATAACAAACAAAGAATTGATTTTGAACAAAAAATATAACGGTAGACTTTCAATCAAAAATAGTTTGATTTTATTATTGGGTTCTATTAAAACTAATTAGTCACATGGGGTGAAATTCATCCCAAAAAATGTTTTAGCTCCTCATAGAGTCCCTGGTTACCTTACCGTCGCCGATATTTTATTAAATATTTAAGCAATTCATTTTTTGTACAAAAACTAAAAGATATTTTACAGTCCTTATATAATACCTGGCAATTTGTTTTTGATTTTTAAGACTCATTGGTAGGGTGATATACACCCAGTGTGACTATTATGCGATTCTACTGAAGGGTGACTTATTAGAGTTTATTCAGTTCGCACTTAGTTGAAAAAAAACGAGAAGAAACGGCGAAGGGAAAATGAAGAAGTTTCTTGAAAACAGAGGAAAAGCGGAATTCTGTAAGCAGAGTGAGAAGAAGGGAATAGAGGAGGGAGCATATGCAGTCTGCTTTATTATATAACGCGGAAACATGGATTTCCTACAGGATTGATTTATTGAAATATTACGTATCGATTTACTAGCCCCCCCCCCCCATGTAACGGGTTTGAACATTTTCCGACCCCACTCCTCCAAAAGAAACGGTTACGTAATTTAAGTATGAATCCGTAGAACGCTTCTCCCTCCAGCCCAACTTTTAAACACTTATAACTATTACAGTTACAAATGAAAAAACGATTGCACATATTTATATTTGCTACAAATTAAAAAAAATGTGATACTAATGAAAATATTTTCTTGTTTGTTTTAGGTAAGTGCATTTTTCATCCCTCCTTCCTCGACTTCGTAAGTATAATGCAAGAGAACAAAAGGCACAAAAAAATTTAAAAAATACAAGAGAGATAAAATTCTCTTAGGTCTCCATGTTATATTATTATTTATGATAATATATTATTTTAAAGGCCTCAATTTCTTCAGATCGGCACAATCTCTATCTTTCTAGTGCGTTGTTAATGCTCGCCTACTTATCTCCCAATAGATAAGTGCAAACGACCACACAAATGCACATTACCCCCACGAGTATTTCCTCTCGCTCTCTCTTTCATCCCCTCCAAAAAATCTGTTGCTCTCGCATTTCTCATTTCGGGTTCGATGACGCGATTTCAATGGGCGGTTTCGTTTCGATCAACTGGCAGCATTGTGTATCGACAGTCAAAGGCAAAATCAATTAACTCACGTACATACTAACATTACGTCGCTATAGTTATAGCAGAGGGCATATATGGGTGATTCTCTACATAGAGGGCACTTTCGAGCCCAAGGAATAAAGTATCAAAACCATTTATTGTATATTGTCTACAAAATCGGCACGAATTTTTCTTCTGATGTCGGATAAATGATCCATAGTAAAAAATTGATCTTATTATCGCAGATCAGCATAAAATAATATTGAATTATTTCCCATTAAAGCTTTATACTTAAAATTTTAAACTAATAGCGTTTGAAATTAAACACTTTCTGATTCGATCATCTTTCATTCAGAGTTCTAATTTCTTTAAATTGCAAGCCTTATCAATTGGACATTTTAAATTTCAAAATGTTTAAAATGGATTAATTTTCAATCAAATTACCAGCTTCGACATCTTTTCCCTATTCCCATTTTTCCATTTTTTAAAAGAATTTCTCTTTTTTCCCTGTTTTCAAGCAACTTACTCTTTCTTTCGTTTTTCCCCTAGTGACATAAATTAATAAAACTTAATAAGAAAATCCAACTATTTTTGTTAAAAGTTTACTCGTTTTTGTTAAAAATTCGAAATTCGGTTGATAATTCAAATTTTTTGTTAAGAAAGTAATCTTTTTTGGGGAAAAATGTAACTATCTTGTTGAATATTCTCTTTTTTTGATAGAAAATTTTTGTTTTTGGATTGAAAAGTCATCTTGTGTGGTTGAAAATTCATCTTTTTTGTTTGAAAATTAACTTTTTTGGTGAAAATTTAACTGGCTTCTAAAAAATTGGTCTTTTTGACAGAAAAATTCAACTATTGGGTTAAAATTCATCTATTTTTCTGAAAATTTAAATTTCTTGATTAAATGCGATCTGTTTTTTGAAAATTCAACTTTTTGGACTGGCTTTTTTTACTGTAACTTTTTTAACTATCTACTACAAAATTTAACTTTTGAGCCCCAAACTGTAACTTGTTGCGGTTAAAAGTGGCACTATTTTTAGTTGATATTTAATCTCTTTTATTTTAAAATTCGAATATTTGGTTGAAAATTAAATTTTTTGATCAAAAGTCTTATTTCTTAGTCAAAAATTTAAATGTTTTATTGAACATTCGTCATTTGGATCTTATGGTAGAAATTCGTATTTCTGGTTTAAAAATAAATTTTGTTTTTGAAAATATGACTGGTGACGTTGACTCTTAAACAGTATACTAAGGATTTCAACTGCTGAATCAGTTATTTTCTTTATTTCATTGATTAAAATAGTAAAATACATGTAACATTCTCTCCTAAATTCAAATAACAGCCTACATAATTTCAAGTGATGATTGTACCCAGTACATAATTTAAAAAAAATTTTAAATAATATTTTCATAAATGTTACTACTTTTTTGCAATAAGTCTGGCGGGAGGCAGAATCTTAGAGAAATAATTCTAACAATATCTTGACAATTTAGAAAAAACGACAGAAAATGACTGGTAGTGTACTTAAATACTGAACCAAAACATTAATTTTGAAGCAAAAAGTTGCATTTTTAATTAAGAAAGATTAAGTTTCTATCAAAATAGTTGAATTTTTCAATCAAAAAAACATTTTGCATTCAAAGAAAGGACATTTTTTAACTAAATTGTTCAATTATCAAGCCAAAGAGTTGAATTTTTTAGAAAACCCTTAAATTTTCAACCGAAAAATTTTAATTAAAACAAAAAGTTAATTTTTAACCAAATAGTTCATTTATTTACCAAATGGTTGAAATTTCAATCAAAAAATATGAATTCTCAACGAAAAATATGGATAGTTAATATTCCAACAATAAAGGTATTATTTTTTTTTAACAGCTCAATTCAATCAAAATATATTAAATTTTTATCGAAAAAGACGAATTTTAAACTATAGAAAATTGCGATTTTCATGAAAACATTTAAATATCCAATCAAGAATGAAACAAAATTTCAAATTGTTGAAATTTTTTTACAAAACAGTTGAATCTTCAACCCAAAAATATGAATTTTCATTTAAAAAGTTAATTTTCAACCTAATTGTTAAATTTACAATCCAAAAAGATAGTTTCTCAACCAAATAATAAAATTTTCAGCCAAAAAAGATGAATTCTCATCAAAAAATATGTTATACTTTTTCACCCAAAATAAGTTAAATAATTAACTTTCAACCAAAAATAGTTGGATTTTCTTTTTGGATTTTAGAAATTTAGTTCGAATTCAAGTAAAAAAACAAGAAAATTGGGGAAAGCGGGGAATAGGGGAAATGCTATGAAGTCTGCAATAAATAAATAGAAAATTTTGATAATTCATAGACTAAATAATAATAGTTTAAATGCATATTGAAGTTCATTTTGAATACTTTTCAAATATTGGGTCAAATACCTGGAAATTTTGTTTAGAAAATGAAGTTAATTTTCCACTGCACACTTTTTGATTTTGGACTGCAGTCTGCACCTTGTTTCGTGTCTGTTGATTTCTCATATACCACTATACATATAATTATAAAATTTCTCTTGTAATAAGGGATATAAATATAATATTTCTCGCATTAATAAAATAGTTTGCATTAAAAATTATTAGGAAATCTATAATGACGAGTTTGGATATTGCACATGCATGTACAATGATTACTAATTATATAAGGATATTTTTACTAACTTCCAGTGACTGAATTCTAGCTACATCAATTAGCAGCATTTTAACTGACAATCAGTCATGTATTACTAATGCATATTTAGAGAGTACTTTGATTTGAACGAAATTTTTTTTGTATTGCATAATTATTGTATGTCTTGTACTTTCTTATCTTTGATTATCATATTACACTCCCTTATTTCATTAAATAATAATCTTTAGTTAGCGGAATATATAAAAAGCAAGATGTAAAAATGCTACTGACAAGAATTTTAATAAAATTTTTAAGAACAATTTTTTTTATTTCAAAAGTGCCCTGCATGTGGAGAATTACCCATATATGAATGTAGATTCTGGATTTTCTAGAATGCAGTTTCTAGTACGTTTCGAGGCTCCCAGAATGCGTGCATTATCAGCGTGGGTTGCTATGGGCAACCATGACTAACACAATCATAGGTCTCATGTATCCCCCCACCATAAATCCCATCACCCCTCATCGTGATCTGTCTCAATCTCTGTCGGGGATAAAGTCAGGGGTGTGTACTATAGTACTATACCAACACATTTTTTATAATGATTGACAAGAGAAGGGAACCTGACCCCCTTTTTCATTGTCAGTAGGTAGCGAAATGATAAGTGTGGGGGAGGAGGTCAATTGTTTATATATTACGTGAGAATTAATGTGCCATATTTCAGGTTTACTTTTGGGTATAATCACTGTGTAAATGGGCGTAGAGAATTTATTTGTTGGGAAGCATCTTTTTCAAAAATGTCATGCTCTTTTATAGTTCATCCTTTTTAATTGTTGTTTCATATTTTCATGGAATGCAATCATAAATAAAATTTAAAAAGTCATGGTAATTACCTGGTTAACTTAAAATGATTAAAGAAGTTTTTATTAATGAATAATGTTATTTGAGACGCATATTTGCTTTCATGAGAAATTATATAATTAGTTCATTGTTTCAAATTATAAAGTTGATCAATCTGTGATTTTATAGAAGTTGATTAACATTCACGTGCTTTTAGAAATGGAAATAGTTGCCTTTAATAATTACTCTTACCCAATTTTATGTCTATTATAATAGTAATGAGGAATCTCAAAATCTAATATCTAATTATCCAATACTTTTTATTATGGCCGCAGAAAAGTTATTTATTTGTAGTCCTTATTCTTAATCCGAATGCCCCTTTACCCTCTATTGGTAAAAATCACCTAAAATTAGTTTAATACCAAAATTTGCAATTTTTCGGGGATACAATTAAAGTTCCAGGAATAATAATTAAGCATTGGAAGCTTTTTACTTCGACACTCCTTACATTGATTGTACATTCGAAATTTTTTTGGATTTAAAGAAATCTGTAATTCCATTGCATTTAGCAAAAAAAAAATTAATTTCGATTTTGAATGTTAACATATCTTCAGTTTTAAACTATTTGAAATAAAGTCTATAATTATAAATAAAGATAAACAAGTTTATAAATGAACAAAGTGACAAAGTGGAAAATTTGAAGAAAAAGTTTTTTATATATTGCATTGTTCGCAAGACAAATTTTTTAAATTCATTTGTTACAAAAGAAAATCTCGTGAACACAAAAATGATTTGTCTTGTATACAAATTCCAGAATATCGTCTTTATGCATCAAAATTTGTTTTCAAATATTATAATAAGATAGTGCAATTTTCTATTAAATTCGAATTTATCTTCTCGGTTGAATTTTGGAAACATTGAAATTTGAAAGAAAATCTCACTTTCTATATTTTATCCAATGTTTAAAAACAAGTAATCCTGATAGAGAAGACGTTTTCTAATTTTAATGCAGGCCGAATCATTTTTGTGGCCACGAGAATTGTTTTTCAGAAAATGGAGGTTTTCAAATTTTAATTCTTTTTGCGAGCAATACAAGATTTAAGAAAAGTGGAATAGGTATTTTTTGTACACGATCAGAAAAATGTTTGTTTGAATCAAATAAATATTTCTTTCCCTATATCAAAAACAGAATTTGGTACAAGCAACATTTGGATGAGTTAAATAATGGCGTGTTTTAATACAATAAATTTTGTTTAAATCCAAATACATCATTAATTTTAAAATAAAACGAAATAATTTGCTGTTAAATTTTCATAAATTTAAGTTAATTTCACTAACAGTGTGAAATGATAGATTTTAAGCTTTCACGATGATTCATTTTAATAAAAAAAGATATTTCGGGTTTCACTCGAGTTTCAGGTCAGCCCTGAAGATGTGAACTGCAATGTTCACGAAACGTCGGCAAACAATTCGTAGTCTTTTACACGAGTGAAACCCGAAATATCTCTTTTTATCAGTGTGAAATGATATTTTAATTCCTTTCTTAATTATTGCAATTTGTTTAAATCTTTAAGAACTTTTTAATGTTTCAAATAGGAAAGCCACCTTTTTGCAAATTGGAAATACAAACCTTAATAAAGGCATTAAATATCACTCAGAAAAAAATTATTTAATTTGAAGAAAATTTCTTTGAAGGAAAGAAAAATATTCACTGAGTCTTAGTCAAAGAAAAGTTTTTTTAATTCAAACAAATTCATTTCGTTTAAAGAAATAGTTTTTTGTTCTAATGAAAATTTGTTTTTAATTTAAAATGATTTTCTTGAGTTTGAAAATAGTTTTCATAAAATAATAAAAATTTGTTAAGGAAATTGTTTCTTTTGTACAAAAAATTCTGAGTGATTACAGTTTTTATCTTGGATCTGGGTTTCTAAATTTAAGACATGAGAACGATAAATGGAGGACCAGTTTTTTGAAATTCTGTTTTTAACGATTGCACGTAATTTCGGACACTATTTATGTATAAATATTAGGAATATGTAAAAACCATTCCTTCTCTCACCGTGGAAAAAATGAATTTAAAAATATGAGAATGATAACTGGATATTGGATAAGGACCATTCGGTTTTCCATTCCATAATACATAAATTTTTGTTTACAAATGTCATCGCCTGCCTAAAGCATTGTAAATAATGACCACATACTTTTATAATATTGAGTAAATTTTCTATCATGCTATATAGAAATAATTTTTATTTAAGTCCTTGTCCCTTTGTCATTCTCATATATTTATAAATTCTTAAATTACAGTTCAAATATTTCTCGAAATTTTGGCATATAAAATACTACATATTTAACAGGTCTGAAAAATGCATTATTATATTTCGTGATTTAGTAAAAAATACGCAGATTTAAAATGTATGCGATGAAAAAATACTTAAGGACCAAGGACCATTTTTTTTCTCACCACTTAACAGGACCATTTTTCCCTAATGTTTTTAACACCTTTAATGTAGAGTTTTTTAGGGATCGAATGCTTTTATAATTTTGTCAAAATACATTTCAAAACCTATCGCAGAAAACTTTTTTGGTTATCCTATAAAATTTAATTTTTTGTCCTTATCCAGTTGTCATTCTTATGTTATCAATCAAATTACTTGGCGGGAAACTTACTCCGCGGCAAGCCAATCACAAAACCTTGAATATGGGCGCGAAGAAAAAAAAAGATGATTCAATCTTCTTTCTAATTTGTTAGCTGTACATTTAACGTCAAATTGTAACTTCTTTAGATTGGGTTTCCTGACGAGATTTTAAATAATATTTTCTTTCATTTTGAACAAAAAAAAATATTGAAAGGAAGCCCAATGACCCTATTAACTAAAATAGAATAAGTTGCCTGTTGCGTGCATGCTCCACCGTTACTCTCCTAATGTATTTCTTTTTCATTTTAATTCGATTTTAACGACTTAATCCCCTCGTTACCGAAATGGTGTGTGAACTGGAGCTGGTCGTAACTGGAGTTTCGGGTGCACCTCTCTGGAAGAAGCGGCCCTGAACTCGTGCTGACTGTTGCAGAAATGGTAGGGGCCATGGTACTATGGTAGGGATTTCCAGGGGTATTGAGGGGAATGCAGATGGGTAAAGAAAGAGAACGAGATATTCTTACCAGGATTGTATCAATCCAGGGCACTTGGGTGTTCTTTTAATTATATATTAATGAATGTTAAACAAGAAAATAGCACTAAAAATGTGTTGTTTTTTTGGCATATAAAATAATAAGTTTAGTTGATCCGAAAAAAGTTTAAAATTTAGTCAAAAATCTCAGTCGAAATTTTTATCTATCATGTTTTTAAATACTTACACAATTTTTGAAAATATATCAACAATGGTTATTTTTTAACTGCGACAATAGTTTCAACTAAATTCTTTTTTAACATTATAAAAATGATGCGGCAGCAATATAATTTAGGAACAAGTTTCAAATAATCTTCAGTGGTTTTCTTTTTCCGTATTAGTTTAAAAATATCAGAGCAAAATAAATATATCATAAAAAAGTCTAAAAGTCTGAATAATTCTTCAGAAATCCTTGGCATTCAATTTTTCAGAAATTGTTATAAGAAAATTATTTACAAATCCTCACAAACAATTGTTTGTCTTCCAATGAATCAGGTTTCCAGTTACGTAAAAGCAAACATAGGCTTTCGAGATTTAAAGTGATTTCAACCTTATACTTTTTTTGATAAAATTATAATAAATCTTACAAAAAATTCAATTTTCTGGTAGCCTGATGATAAAATACATCCCAAACTACCTAATTTTAAAACTTTATAAACAAATTTTGAAGAAATGTTGGAAGGCTAAAAATCATGTTCTATTTTGGGTATCAAATCGAAATAGGGTCATCCACAACAAGTTTTTTTTTTGTTTTTGCTTAAAGTTAAGTTTTTCGTAACCGCTTACTCAAAAATAATTTAGATCTGAAATTGAAACATAATTTTGTCTATTCAATAATTTGTAATAATTGCTTAAAAAGTGATAAAATATCGTTCGGACTTTTCGATTTTTTAATCAAAACTTGTGTCGCCCTTTGAACGTGAAAGGCGGGGTGTGACGTCATATACTTTCAAAGTCACAAAAAATACATGTGTTAGCTCAGTAAAAACAATAAAAATCATTATTATCGACGTTTTTAGGGGAAAAGAATTTATTTTGTGAGCAAGAAAATATTAAAATTTAAGAATTTGACTTGTTATATGAAATCACAAGTTGGCATTCTAACCTCAAACATGTCAACTGGCCTTATCGTATCATGCAAAAAAATATATAAATTTAAGAATTTGCCCGTTTTGCAGTGACACTTAAAAAATCGAAATCCAATATATTTGCGTTAAGATGAAAATTGAATGGTGCGATAGTGGGTTATTGCACAACGAACCGAAAATGTTTGCGTATATTTAAAAAATTTATATTTCTACGTACATAAAAGTGGGATTAGAATTTTTCACACAAAACATAACTTCAAAATTATTGATCCCGTTTGCCAGCCGTTGTCAAGTAATAAAATACAATACGTCAGCTACGAAATAAAGCATATATTATATGTTTAAATTAAAAATAACTATATTTTCTATCGTTGAAATAGTTTTATAGATATGAGCAACAATACACTCGTCCAGTTAATTTTTTAGGGCACATGTGGGCAAATGTCACGCCGGACAGTTTTATAAAAACTTTTTCCGTTTCTAATCGTTGGATATACATAGACATATTTTTCCGGATTTTCAACAATGGAACTGAACATTTTGGCACAAGAGACCAGTCTTACTATTTATTTATTTCCATGTTCTTTTAAAGCGCAAAAGAAACACGATTTTGAAAAAGTTATACTTGTTGCCTTTTCAAATAAAAATTTAAAAAGAGTCTTTTTCAGTTATGCTCCTATTATTAGTAATTTTGAAATTTTAATTCTAATAATAATTCTACTAATTCTTATAATACTTTTTTAAAAATTTTTGTGGGCTACTTAACTCGCTTCTGCTCTGGTATAGTACGCCCCCGCCCGTATGTTTCTCTTTCTCCCCTTCCTTTCTCCAATTCTCGTTCTGCTGTTTCTGTTTTGTGCCCCCTCTGCTTCGTTACTGCTTCCTCTCCTCTTCGTATGTCTTTCTCTCTTCAGTCGGCTTTTTTCCCCCTCAGACTTACTCTCTCTCACTCTCCCGTGCCGTATTGGTACATAGCCGCTGCTTTCCGGCCGGCTTCTCAGCCTGCAAAGCTGCTATATTCTCCACTACTTCCTCGGCATTCTCACTGCACGCAACCAGCTGGAGCTGCACTACATGCGCAACGTGAAAAACCGTATCTCGAGCTTTCGTGATTTTTTTTCTTTTCTAATTTTTCTACCTCCGACGCTATGTGGTTTTTCATTCACAATTAAAAATTCAAATTTAAGCGCGGTAGTGATCGTGACATTGGTGGAAGCTGAAAACGTGCGCCTGACAGTGAACCGGTTTCCTTCCCGTTCTTTCTTGAAGGATACAAACATTTCCGATTTTCAAAAAAATCAATTGACACCAGTGTTGTGCCGTGGGAGAAAAAGTGTATTGTGAAAGGAAGTGAAAGAATTTAAGTGTTGTGAATGTCAAATTGAACGAAGGAAGGATAGGAGTAAAAAATCAATTGAAGAGCGAGAGAGTTGTTTAATAAAAAGTCAAAATTAAACTGGAAGTCCTTAATAAATTTTAAATTAATTTTTGAAAGAAGCTGATAATTATTATTTGAATAAAAAGTAATCAGTACTAGATTTCCGATACGGTTTTAATAACGAATTTCGCTGGTTTGCAAATGTCTGTCACTGTCTTATCGAACGAGGGGATCTCTTTAATTATGATGGCAGCGTGATCTGCAAATTTTGTACGAGGCGGTAAGTCCTCGTGAGTGTACGAAATCGAAGGTTTTTAATTGAGAAAGTTACCCGGCATGGAGTGGCTAAGACGGCAGGATATCAAGGACCCACCGGAAGCATCCCGCGGACTAACACCGGAAGACAATGACGAGTGCTATTTTGAGGAGGATGGATCCATAGACGAGGGCATGGTACGTTTTCAAGGATAGATTTCTTATATCTTTGTCCGAATTTTCTGAAGCGTTTCAAATCAAAGGTCAATAGCCAACATTGTTAGCGATGTAGAATCGTAGTCGTAGAATTGAAATATCATCCTGGCTCTAACTCTACGACGAGGCTCGTCTTACATGTCTTAAAATTTGATTTATTCAAGAAGAAACCAGACTTCTTTCTACTTTGAAGTATTGACAAGATATTCTCAGTTCTCACTTAATCCTAATCGAATTTAAGTTTATAATTTAAATTCCCCGCCTAGCGGACACTCCAAAGCTTTCGATTTTCGCCGTTTGGGGCAAATTTTGGTTTTTGCACATAACGAATGATTAAATGGATTTGTTTTTTGCAGAGTTTTTTTAGTAGGCGGGTAAAATTCCCTGTTTTCCTTACGAGAAAATATTTCTTTCGTGGTCCGTATCTAGAGATACTCAACCGGCGTTTTTTATGAGTATTCAAAGGGTCTTTCCTTAACGAGTGTTCCCCTCCCCCCACTGTCATGCCCTCTTTTCTTAATACTGCGGTTGTAAGCTTTGGCGTTCTACTTCGAGATGCTGCGGGATTATTATTCTTTTCTGTTCCTCGCAGTTTTTTTTTTCAGTGAAATTCGAGTCTAATTTTATTCTTTTGCCAAATTAGGCACCTGGTGATGATTTTTAAATTGGGTTACGTTCAAAAATTAATTTGTGCACATTTCGGAGATATAATTTAAGGTCGTGTCTACGTGTACCAAAATACACATATTACATATTACGTAACTCAATTTTCAACCAATTTTGGACCCACCCCTCCCCGGTTGTAACGCAAACTAAAAAAAGTACCCCCCCCCCTCCCCCGATAACGTGACAAATTTTGATTTTGCTATTTTACAGGGTTTCAAACAGTGTGCATCCTAATATCACTTATAGAATGTTCAAATGTTACTGCCTGATGTTTCCTACATTAATAATTTCAAACTCAGAATGAATAGTTTATAAAATATTTATTTATTATTGCACAAAAAACAAAATAAAAAAGGGACATAAGCAGCGCAGCTAATATCAACACAACTCATTGCCAACATAAACCTAATAAAAGCCGCGCTAAAATTTGAATCGATTATCGCACAAAATCATAAAATCGACGTTACGTGCCGCAGTTGATGACTCCTCCCCCCATGTAACACTTCGCAACAAATGGATCGACCTCCTCCCCCTCCCCCTTGGCGCGTTACGTAATATGTGAACGGTCCCTACCCGGGTTTTTTCGGTAGGAATAGGGGGAACTGGAAAAGGGGCTATTGTTACCGAAATTTCGGTACGAATAGCCTGATTTTTGTGTAGACACACCCATATTTGTACCGAAATTTCAGTACAAATAAACACTTCCATAATTTGAACTAAACGAATAATGTTCTCATCGATTTGAATGTTTAGATTTAGATTCGATTGGCCTAGGGCTAAAGCCATTATTGAGATTAATAACAACCCCATAGGCTTAGATGACAGTGAAGTTTTTTTACAAGGAGTTT
This sequence comes from Belonocnema kinseyi, assembly GCF_010883055.1. Lineage (NCBI taxonomy): Eukaryota > Metazoa > Arthropoda > Insecta > Hymenoptera > Cynipidae > Belonocnema > Belonocnema kinseyi. The sequence continues at coordinate 72,528,599 of NC_046659.1, forward strand.
TTAAAATACGTAGTAAACAAAAACTGAATAATTTCCAGTTGTGAATGCTTATTTACGGAATTATTCAATTTGGATGAAATGAAATTAAAATGGGTTCATTTTTACAGAATTGTAATTTGAAAATTAGAGTGACCAAGAAAAGTTCTTGAAAAAAAAAGAAATATTTTATTTGTAATGTGTGGCCCTATATATTACTCAATGCAAACTCCCCTTTGTGTTGAACTCTTGTTTAACTTCTTGAGTTCATGGTTCTATAATTGTCTTTATCGTGTAACATACTCGAACTTGTATTGTGTACCTTGAATCTATAGCTGAGCTCGTTGCACATAACATTATTTTGGAAGTGGTTTCTTGAATTACCCCTGAGGTACAATATAAGATACAAGTGCGCATGCTCTTAGATTATACATGTATATTGCCCTCGGCGGCTTCCAGTTCGTGGATATAATCCAAAAAAGATTTAATTTAAACTTTTTCTTTAACTATTAAATTCATTTTCCAAAAAAAAAAAACATTTTTCTCTTCAAAAAACAAAAGTAAAAATATTATCCCCGATTCCGTTAATTTTTAAGTCTACTGCGAATTCTATAGAAGTTAAAAAAGTGACAGTGGTGGGACGTATTAGCTAATTCGGGTTTCAAAAAAAATACAAAGTATTGTCTCTCCTCGCTAGATCCAGTTTTTTAAAGAAACTGAAAACAATGTTCTAATTTACAATTTCAAAAATAATCCATTTTTCAAAAAATGGATACTCCTTTTCAATTCATTATTACAGTAGTAGAATATTAATATTTGTTCCAATGCATCCAATATTCGTTTCTAAACTCAAGTAGGCTTCGGAAAAGCATCCCCATTCGAAATCTCCCCTCTAGAATTAGATTAATGATTCTCCTTGCTGAGTGATAATCATAAAAGAGTGGTTTTTGCCTCAAAAAGATGAACTTTTCTGATAAAAATAAAAAGCGTTCTAGAATCCTCAGAAAACGTGACAACGTCGCAGTGTCTAGCGGATGATTCAACGTGGCAGCTGTTTAGGCGCCTCTCAGACAAGGTTTCCGTGGATCTATCCAAATTTAACAAGGGACTTCAATTATCTGATTATGAAACCCACAAAATAACCATTCTTTTGACAATCAACTATGGTGAAAAACCCTCAAATCTTCACGCTAAATATTTGTCTAACAGCATTATATCTAAATTATAAAAGAAATCGCGTTCTTTTTCTATTTTTTAGTATATATTTTATGCGATTATTACATGGGTATGATACAATCTGGGCACCCGGTATTATTTCAATTGAAAAGAATCTGCCGTGTAGGCTCGCCGCGGTGAGAAAAGGGAGCTAAACCACCCCCCGCAGGGGATGAAGCATGACTCATCCGTGCCGCCACCCTTGTTGAGTTGGCTCAGTGCTTTTCGTGGCAGGAGATTCTCGACCCTCCGATCGTCCCAAATTTCCCGACTCTGGTCACTGACGAACCCAGAAAAAAGATTGAGAATTATCATAATTCGATCCGACGAGCCTGCCAGGTTCAGGTGTCAATCTAAATATTATACACACCCTGCAATTTCAGAACCAGCTTTCATGTTACTCAAGTCAAATTATCAGACTCTGAAAGGATCGATAAATTATGGGGTTGCTAATTCACTTGCAAATCTGTGACTCATTCTTCCAAGACTCCAAATTTTCATATATTTTATTTACAATTTCTAAGAGAAATGGTTTTTTCATTCATCAGATATTCTTTGCAGTTTTATTTTAGATTTCTAAAAATATTTTTAATTGCTCGGTTGATTAAAGGACGAAATTTAAATCATTATTTTCATTACGTATGTATTTTTTTTTATTCCACTTAAAGCATTAGTGCACATTTGCATAATGAAAACATGAAAGACATCGTTAAGAAGAAAAAAGTTACGCGTGGAAGAATTTGCACGTGGCGTGGATTCCGGGGGATGCAAATACTCTCATTATTTTTTCAAGCTCTCGTTATTCCCACTATTTTAAGGGCTGGAGGATTCGCAGTCGGAAAAATGAGCACCTGACAGTTTCTCGCCAGAAATCTGATCCTGATCTAAACTCGAGATTGCAACTCGATCAGGGTAATTTTATTTGGTTGGAGATATCAAGTTTTTTCACAAAAAGGTTTCCCTTCCCGAAAAAAGTACAAACAATTTTTTCCTTGCAAAACAAATATTTTAATTGAACAGGGGATTTGATCATATAAAAATTAGATTCAGATCATCTTTGGGTGATAATGTGACAAAAACAGGCTTTTCCAATACTTTACCTTTAGCAATTGAAGAATATAAAAGCACTTTTAGTCCTCAAAGATGGTTTTTATTATACTGGAGTAGAAGTTATATGGAATGGTTTGTGCAGCAACAGAGGCTGAGACCATTTCGCGAAGTCGTTTCTGCAAAAAGACGCGTGGGTGAAGGGTTATTATTGCCTGGCGCCAGGCTGGAGGGATCCTCGCGTGTGAAGATTTTCGTACGTCGGTGGACTTTGGTCTGCACAAAAAAGGAATATCTAAATCCTTTGTCAGGGATTTGGTCCATTGAGGATTAAATTATCAATCAAAACGCGAAACCCTGATAAAAAAATTCAGATATCCTTGTATATTTATCTTGCATACCTTTTATCTTTGGAAAAGAATTTTCAAAATGTTTCTTGATAACATCAGGATTGGTGGATTCTGTTTCACTCATTAAATTTTCATTTGCTCTATTTGGAGTAGCTGTAAGTGAAAATTATCTAAAAATTATAGCTCTTGTAAATTTTTTCACACTTTTCGCTTCAGATCATAGTAGATTCTCATTAGAAGTTGCTTTTCACGCAGCATCACGAAATTATGTAACAGACGTGCACTTCCGGTGTACACAGGTGGAAGGTTAGTGATGTACGTTTGTCATTGAATGGACACATGGTGAGGGACATTCGAGAGGTTGAAAGGCGTCAACAAAGGGACATGCAGCATTGGAAAATTATGCGTAGACACGCGTCACGCTATCGCGCATACAATTTACCAAATATCCGGAAGCAACGACTCTCGAACGTCCGACGAATATCATTACACGCCATTTCACTAATTTTTACAATTCTATAAGGCTGGTCAAAGCTTTTTTCCTTGTTAATTTACCGACAGAGGGTATATCACTCTCCGTTGGGGGTACACTGTCAGAGGGAATAATCGATATCACTGGCATCTGAGTAGAAAGTTTCATGAAAATGATCCAGAGGGGATTGGTTCCAAAGTTCAAAACTTAATCAATTAACTCAATTAAAAACAAATTTATCTCGGGAAATATTACTTACTAATAGACTTCTTGGAATATTCGTGGAGCGATAAAAATTGATTTTAGAAAGTCAATTAGTGTTCATAATGAGTTGAGAGTAGTGTTGAAGTTTCTTAAATTAATTTCAGAAGTAATTTTGTTTAAATTTGAGTGCTTCTGTTTTATAACAAGGATTCCCGTTATTTCTGGCAGTATTTTTCGGACGTCTTTCTTGATACACCTAACGGTGCAATAAAAAAAGAATGTCTAATCTTTTGGGATCTTGTCATGGTAAACTGTGTGAATCAAATGTGCGTGTGCATCGAAAATAATCACCCCTGAGGCGCATCTGAACCCGCCCTTTTGTTATACGAGTGCATCAGGTAGACACGCGTTCTATTAATCCCATGACAGGTCGCATTATATTTAACAAGCCGATTTTCTACTAGCAATGTCAGCTTAATCTTAACCCCAGTTCTAGAAATTTGAAACTTGTCACGAGGAGACATTTTTCATCAGATTTGATCTTCTGAACTCTATAAAATATAGTTAAAAATTTGGAATTTTTAACACTCAGAGAAAGGGCCTACTGTCTCAAAATAATATTTCATAAATTATCTTTTTATCGCAAACATTAACCTTTTGCGAAAAACTTGATTTACTTTTGCAATCAAATAATTATTCTTGTGTAAAAACGATATTTACATGTTTAAAAATGAAACAGATAAGAAGACGATGCTTTTGGTTGAAGAAAAATATTTCTCTGCATAAAATTATTAGACACAAGCCATATTGGTTTCGAATGAGAAATATATTTGACTCTTGTTTCATTTGTATTTTGAGCACGCGTCATACTTCGAGCTTCAAATTTCACCCTCAATTTTTTCACACCCCTGTGAGGCCCTGTTGAACATACAAGGGCACCACCCACCTACTTCAGTATCCTTTAGGTCCTTAAACTAAAGGCCAGCTGTCGCGCTTCCGATGGACCAACAAATCACGAGTGATCGCGTTTCTCTTTGACTGGAAACGGCCAATCGCAAAAGCGTTTTCAATTTTTTACGACAGCTGCTCGACATCTGCGGATTAAATTCTTACACGTACTGAGTATGACCCACTTTTCTAACCAAACAATGAGCGTAAAGTTATATTCTGCGTGCGAGCACGGGGTAAATTTCGTCACTTCTAGTTTCAACAATGTTCATTTCCTCTTTTTGTGAAAGCCACCTACTCAGTGAACAAATCCAATTTTACAATGCAATTCGTAAAAGAGTTATAACAGAAAACAATGAAGAAACTAGAGACTAGAGTATACTTGTAAAATTGAAAAAAAAAAACGAAGAGAAAATGACCAAACTATTGAGTATGTTGTTTCCCCAGGGTTGTGGGAGACAAAATGAGGTTTGCGTCGAAAAGAATCATACAAAAGAGCAGACACGCATCAAAGTGCTTATTCTCTTGCATACGCACATCCATTACGAGCACGCGTGAGGAAATGCATGCAGTCTTTCATTCAGGATCAAAAGAATGATCAAAAATAATGTCCTATCTTTAATATGAGGCAATGAGAATCGTCAAGAAAGGAAGCATAATGAATAAAGGCCACATATTCAGTATTGAGCAAAAAGAAACGTTCTAAATGAAAATGGTAAAGAACGGAATTTTCGGAAGATTTTGCGCTTGAACAAAAATCGACTAAGGTGGCGCATCTTCCTCGAATCTGCTAATAATACAATTCAGCGGCACTTTTAAGTGGTAGAAGGTAAAAAGTTAACTTTCTCATTTGAATAAAATGAGTCTACTAGAAGCGGTGGTGGACTTAGGGGGTCTTCTTTGTCGTGGTGTGGTCCCCGTTTGACGCTCCGAGTACCGACGTCACATGGGGGCCCCCAAGTCCCCAATCTTCATGACAAATGGCATTCCTGGGGTTAAGGTTAAGGGACTGTTAATCAGTCTTTTAGAACTTTGCGATCTTGGGAGTTGTCATTGTAATGATCACTTCGGGAACGGAAGTTTAGTAGACTAACGACACGAAACTGTAGTAATAACCTTACCGTTATTCTATTACATAACTATGGCCTCCTCATGTCGACAAATCATTATTTCTCGTGACATTTTCGATTTCAAACCGTTTACTCGTTTAAATCCATGAGGAATTCCCTCGTGAGACACACGGTGATTCATAAAACCAGTCTGACGTCAAAGGGAAAGGATTGTAAGTTTGACATTCCACGATCAACTTCGTAAACTTTATTATTGTAAGTCACTGTATGATTATGTGAAATCAAAAAACGATTTGGTAGAATCAACAAAATTTTTGTTGGTTCAACTATAAAATATTTTTATTAGTTTGACAACAGAAATCCAAATTGTTATGGTGGTTTTAACCAAATATTTTGGAAGGATCAACCAAAAAATTTGTTCGAATCCATTTTTATTTTGTTGGGTCATCCACATTTTCATGTTTATTCAAGAAAAAAATGTTTTTGGTTCTGTGATTTATTGATTCCGTTACCATTGTTTTTTAATTGGTAATTTGAGTACGTATGGCGCCTTCTATTATATTTTTAGTAACGAGCAACGTTCACGAAAAAGGAACTCGTAGCGCACGAAAAGTCAAACTTTCATTATGGCGACAGTAACATGATCCTATCACACCTTTTAAATATTCAATATTCATGTCCATGTAGGCCGGAGTAATACGTAATGAATTCTCTTGTCAGTAATACAATTTCAGTCGCGATTAAATTAATTCACTGAATATAATTCCGCAAACACAATGCGCAAAATAAAATCCGATATATTTATTGTTGTCTATATGGAAGAAAATCAAAAAGTGGACAATATCGTGTCCCTTGAATATTATAAGCTTATATTAGGAGGAGTAATTTTCTTAATTACGGGGTTTTATTAAGCTTTCTTTTTGTTACATAACGCTGTGTCGAAATTATTTTTAGGATATTGATTTTTAAAAAAATTCGTTTAAATATGAGTAAATTTCATCTGGTATCGTAACTCTGGCTACCTTTTTTTAAATTTACGGGGTTATAACTTTAAAAAAAGCATAAGATATAATTGTTAAATATACTTATCTTCTCGGAATTAATTACAGAATTACAAAATAAATATTTTTTTATGAATAATATTAAGTAACATTAAATAATAATTTTATGTACAGTACCGATGAAAATGATCTACACTCCTATTTTTCAGCTGTTTCTAAATTTCCTAATTTGTTCAGATATTAACTTGAATTATTTTCTCTTATAATAGCATGGAATTTAGTAAAAATCTGCGACAAATAATCCCAAATTGAAAAAAATGGCAATTTAATAAGAATATATTACAAAAGACATTAAATTTCGATGTTTAAAGGATTTTAATTATTATTATATAACCAACACTTTTCAAAATTGTTTGCTTTTTTTAAAGATAAGTCTCTAGTCTCAAAGCTAAAAAAGTCTCAACATTTCAAATAATGATTGCACTCGCCAGGTAATTTAAAAATTCAAAACAATAATATTTTTATAAAAAGCGTGGAAATTCATTAATGATTTATTATTAAATACGATTTTTTAAAATGTTTGTAAATATTTACACATTTGTTAAATCTTTTGACTTTCTTCCGCTAATTTAGCTTCAGGGCAGAATCTAAGAAAAAATTATAATATAAGAACGGGCAATGACAGTAAATTTATTTTTCGACCAGTAATTTTACAAATTTTTAGAGAAAAAATCTGTCCAGCTTTGATTTCAACCGTTTTAAAGTAATGATTTATAATTATATTTAAAATTGTAATGGTACCTTTTTCATTTAAAGAATTTTGAAATTCAGTTATAAAAACTTAACAAATTAAAAATTCTTTGCGTTTGAAATCTACAATTTTAGTTAAAAAGGAATGATGATTTAAAAAGTTCTGAAAAGATTGAAGAATTTGAAGGATTTTTGAACTATTTAAAATAAAAATAATTTTAATTTTAATTTAAGGAGTGTTCAGCTTATAAAAAAATGTAATCATTCAATTTTTAATGTTTCCTACTTAAAATTGCCTAAATTGATATAATTCTGAAAACTTTTAAATGCATTCAGTGGTTCTTCAATTTAGATCATTAAAGAAGATAACGTGGATTTATATTTTTGGAACTGAATTTGAATGTTTGAACTCTATAATTCATCAAAGTTGCACATTTATAATTTGATAGTTAAAACTGTATTTAATTCTAAAAAATTTATTTGTAAAGTGTTAGTAGCTTCCATTTCACACGTGTAAATTATTCAGCCTTTAAAATTTTTTAAATTTGAATTTAAAAACTTTTGAACTTCAGTTTTGAAAGATTATAATGTTAGAGTTCCACTTTGTGTGGTTTAATTTTCTGCTTAGTTTTTATTACTGCAAATGGAAACAGTTTTGACTTTGTAGTTTCATTTTTTAAATTTCATTGACCGTGAATCATTTCCAAACTTATGTCAATTTTTCGAAAACTTCTTAATCTTACGTTTTTTTTGCAATATCTTTTTATACATTCGACCTTTTGCCTTGAGCATGGGCTTATTAGACGTAGAACTTTATTTCTTTTCAAGAAATGACGAGGAAAAAACGTTCGTGTTAATATTATACAAAGTGACCATCGCTCTGAAAGGTCACACGGTAAACAAGGAGATCAAGCATTTCTGAAGCGATTACGTGACTCAATAAGAAGGAAACGGCCTGATTTGTGGAAAAAGGACTACTGGTCCTTCACCACGACAATGCATCGATTCATTCATTTCAGCTTATTCAGCAATTTCTGGTGAAACACGGCTTTACACAACTTTGACAGCCCACATACAGGCCTAACTTAGCACCCTGTGATTTCTGGCTGTTTCCTATTCCAAAATGTGACTTTTAAGAAGTGCCCTGGAACGTCTTGGCTTCCAGAGAGGAGTACTTTGAAGGTGATATCTTCGCCATTGTCCAGAATTAACTGTTCCTCCTGGTGCACCATAAGCCACAATACTTCTTTATTTCACAAATAATTATTTTTACACTAATTAATATTAATAGAAAAAGACGCTTTATCTGAAATATTTCTTTTCAAATAAATTGAAAATCGAAGAATTTCAACTTTTCGATTTTCACCCATATATCTGAAAGGGAAATGGGTTAATGGTATAATGTTATTCTTATTTTCCACTTGGAAAGTAATTTTATGTCTCCTCTTCAAGGACCCCACAACTTCGTAGACGTAGAAACGCCACAATCTATTTAGGTTAATAGCATTCATCCTTCTCAGGACTGAGGGACGGTTATTGATTTTGAGACAAACAGCTCTGAGGATATGTTTCGACAATAGGAAGTGAAACTCAGCCTTGAGATTTCATGCCTCGAGTCTTGTGGCAAATGCTACGACCAACCCCGCGGTCTACTCAGGAACAACAGGGCGTGCATTGTGGGCGTAGGATGTAATACAAACAACGGAAACTCGCGTGTCCCATGTTACAATATGCGTACATACTGTCATACATATTTTTATTCGTGTATATGATCTATATTCATTTATAAGTTGTAAGTTGTCCGTAGTAAACGACTTGGCGCAAGCCCCTTAGCTCTGTATAGAAACAGGACTGGAATCATAAAGGGTCTTCTTGCTGGACTCGAGAGAAAAGAACCACGCCTCGAAGAATAAAAATATCATGGATGTTGAGTAAGCTCGGAGATTTCATGTGGATATATAATCAAACGAGAAAATATTTATGCAATTGAGAGATTTTATTACCAATTTACTTTATTCCGAAACTTGACTACTCCAAGTCATTCTATCATAAACTGATGTCAGGGTTGCTACAGGACAGGGAAAATCAGGGACTTTAAACGAAATCTTGCAAAATTCAGGCATATTCTATAAATCTATAATTCTATGTTTATATAAGAGACACTTCAAATAATTGGCAAGCATAATAAATTTGAAATATTTCAATTAATTCTTTTATTCCGTTGCATATTGGTATTTTTAATTTATAAATTAATCCCTTTGGATAGAAATTGCATTATGTTTAGGTAACAAATGCAACTGTTTGGTTGAAAATCAATCTTTTTTGGTTGAGGATTCAACTATATTCTTTGAAAATTGGTCTTTTCTGGTTCAAAGCAACTGCTTTTTATTATCAATCAAAATATTTCTTCACTGAAACATCTGAACATGTATTGACAATTCATCTCTTTTGGTAGAAAAATTTGTTTTGGTCGAGGATTCCACTAATTTCTTCGAAATTCTTAATTTTTGTTGAAAGTGAACATTTAAGTGAACATAAAATTTGCATTTTTGATGGAAAATTGAGCTTCTTGTGGTTGAAAATTCATCTATTTTTGTTAAAAAAAAACCTTTCTTGTTTGAAAGTTCAAACATTTGATTAAAAATTAATTTTCTTGTTGTTGAAAATTCGTCTATTTTTTTGGAAAATTGTCTGTTTCTAGCCTTCTGTTTCTAGTTTCTGTTTCTAGTCTGTTTCTAGTCTGTTTCTAGTACGTAAATTTTGTGCCAATAAGGAAGTTTCTGTTTTTATAATATTTTTTGGTACTTTGGAAAGATAGTAGAATATTTTGCGCATTGATGTGCATGCGCATCAACGGAATATTTTATACCCCAGCCTAGAGGAATTTTATTTTTGTTTTTCTTGGAAATTGATGACTAAAAAATGAACCTGCCACGTGTGTCAAATGTGGGTTTGTTTAGATTTAGAATTCGATAGGAAAGAAAAATGGATTTGTCAGAAGTGGGTCATGTTGACCACTAGTCTTTCTCTCTCATTAGCCACGGTGTCATTTTATGAGGGTATACAAACCGCCCCCTCAAGCTTCGTACGATGGTGTTTGACGACTCGAATGCACCCTCACACCTTTGACAAGACCCGTTCAGGCGCACCCTTGTGCACTTCGTGGGTGGTGCTTACAAATAGACACCCTTACCCTCCGACCCCATAAGAAGAATAAGATTTCTCTCTCATCCCTTCACGATACGTGACGACACCATCATTCGTTTTTCCGCTGTCGTTATGTTTATTGAATTGAGCATTTATAGTGAAGTGCGAGGGAAAAAAGTGCTATATTATGTACAAGACCTCGTAACCGAGGGTAAAAATAAAGTACTAAAAGCTCGACTAAAAGGTCTTCAATTGCTAAACTCAGCAAACGATTTCGTTAAATCAGCAAAATTTTTGTTGGTTCAATCATAGAATATGGTTATGATATGGGCAATAAAATATTGGGTTGATGGAACGAAATTTGTTGGTTCTGTTAACCAAAGCTTTTTGTAGATTGAGTATTTGGTTGATTCAAATAAAAAATTTACTTGTGTTAATCAAATATTTCTTTAAATTACCCAAAAGATGTTTGATTCAGCAAAAGTTTTATGTGCCTATGTTCAAGAAAACAGTTATTTTTTGTTGATGAACATTTTTTTTCCTGAATGTGTTTACAACCACTCATTCTCAAGCAAGCTCTCCTGCAAATCTGTCACCTTTTTAGAATATATAACTTTTACCTTAGTCTTAACTTCAGGGACCGTTGGCTAAAGACAGATTTCACGTTTATTCTATATTTTTTCGCATTTTCAGTGAGTTCAGTTTTCCAATATTTCAACGGTACCGCGTAGTGGCAACATTTTCGAAGGTAGTTAAATATTTAACATAGAAGGTAATTTTTAACCAAAAAAATTAGTTGTTTTTACCACCAAAGATTAATTTTCATTCCAGAGGGATGACTACTTACTAAAAGAGTTGAATTTTAGACCAAAAAATATGACTAATAATATAGTTGATTTTTCAACAAAATAATTTAATTTTTAAACCAATTAGTTTAATTTTTAACCAAGTAGCTTCATTTTTAACCTAATCAAATGAATTTTGCGTAATAGGCGACTTTGCAACATAAATTTGAAAACAAATATTATCTTTTTAACTAAAACAGATAAGTTGTCTACATTTTTTAGAAATAATTGATTCCTCATGATCAATTTTCTACAAAGAAGATTAATTGTTCGCCCAGGGAAAGGAATTTTTAACAAAAGAGCTCATCTTTCAAGGTCAAAAGTAAACATTTTAGAAAACAGTTAATTTTCAGACAGGAAAGGATGAAATTTCAAAGAAAGTTAATTTTCAATCATATATTCATTTTCATTTAAAAATTTAATTCTCAAAAGAAAAAATTTCAACCTGTTTCATTAAAACTGAAGACGAATTTTTTAATAAATTAATAAAATTTTAAACCAGAGGTGAATCTGATAAATAAAATGAATTTTGAACAAAGTTGATCCACTTTGACCTCAGTAGTTGGATTTGCCTCGGACAGAAAATCAATTTTGAATTACATAGTTACATTTTTAAACAAAAGAATGAAAGGACCCCGCACTAAATGTATGGGAAAATGGCTTTCGGTGGATTTAGCTGAAACTTTGTAATTTTTAAGGTTATGCGTGCCGAATGAAATATCCGTAAAAAAAATCCAAAAAAATGGACAGTTTTAGTACTATGCGGCGCTAAGCGCTCAAGATCAGTGAAAAAAAGGAATTACAACAAATTTTGTTACAAAAGCGATCTCAATATAGAAATCACGGTTTAGATCGTGGTCTGTCATATTTTCGCCTACACCGTTGACTCATGTAGCGCACTTCTCAAAACGATCAAACGCTAAGCTCCCAAGATTTTAACTTGACTAATTCATCACTTTTTTAAAGGCAGAAATGGTACCCAAAGTAACATTAGTAACTAGTGCGCACATTCCGATAATAACAGTGTACCCTTCGTTATTTATTTTGTGAAAGGCATTTAAAAAAGTGATTTCTTAGTCAAGTTCAAATCTTCTGCGCTTAGCGTTTGCCCGTTCTCAGAAGCGCGCTATATGAGTCAACAGTGTTGACTCATATTGTCATTGGTTTGGCTAAACATGTTACTGACCATTTCTTAATGCGTGTTTCGTATACAGACATCGCTTGCGTCGCTAAAGCTACCAGGA
>NC_046659.1:72540967-72607614 GCF_010883055.1 Belonocnema kinseyi
GCGCTTAGCGTTCGACCCTCTTGCGAAGGGTAGAATGTTATTATCGGTATGTGCGCACTAGTTACTAATGTTACTTTGGGTACCATTTCTGCCTTTAAAGAAGTGATTGATTAGTCAAGTTAAAATCTTGGGCGCTTAGCGTTTGATCATTTTGAGAAGCGCGCTATATGAGTCAACGGTGTAGGCGAAAATATGACAGACCACGATCTGAACCGTGATTTCTATGTTGACATCGCGTTTGAAAGAAAATCTGTTGTAATTCGTTTTATTCACTGATCTTGAGCGCTTAGCGCCGCATAGTGCTAAAACTGTTCATTTTTTTTTTATTTTTTTTTTACAGATATTTCATTCGACACCCTTAAAAATCAAAAAGTTTCAGCTAAATCCACCGAAAGCCATTTTCCCATACATTTAGTGCGGGGTCCTTTGAAAGTATTTGAATTTTCAAACAGTTTAATTTTTAACCAGATAGTTTAACTTTCAAGCAAAATAGATGAATTTTGAACCAAAAATATAAATTTTCCAATACATGGAGCAGTTAAATTTTAAAGGTGACAAAGAGAGTGCTACATTAATATATTTTTAACCAAGAAGATTAATTTTTTACAAAAAAAGCAAATTTTTAACAAAATACATGAATTTTATCGGTATAGTTGAATTTTCAACTAAAAAAGATAAGTTTTTAACCAAATAGTTGAATTTTTAACGAAAGAAGATACATTTTTAACCAAAAAAGTAGTTCAATTTCAACTAAGCTGTTGAAGGTTTCACCAAGACATATGACTTCGTAACGAAATATTTTTATTTTCTGCAAAGTAATTCCAATTACAACTAAAAGTGTAATGGAGTTTCTTAAAAATAGGAGGAAAAAGAATTCTTAAAGGGGGGGGGGGGAGTAGGCAATATGAAAAAGACCGTGAAGTCTAAAATATGAAAGTTATTTTGAAACTTATTAAGTTATTGAACTGTGCCGTTGTAGGGCCATCTCTAGCAGAATTCGCAAACTTTGTTAAAATTTATCATCAGGAGATGATCATCAGCTTCGAAAAGTCGGAGATTTTCGGTGATATTCGGAGAACCTAATACATACGCTAGGAATCCCATTTAAGTCATTCCTAGAATTTCTTTCCTCGGAATTCGGTAATGTGGGGACCGAATGATCGAAAGGGAGGTGGTTTTCAGTCAAACGTGATAAACAGTATGAGGGCCACACTCTGGACACATTAGTTGCATCAGGTTGCATCATGCGTTTAAATAAAACCGATATGATTGATGGGATCCTGTCTGTTCACGTTCAGAGCGATCGAATGCTGTTTTCGATTTAAGTTGAGACCATTTAGAATTGGAACCGAAACCACGCTTAAATTTGATTTCCAGTGTACATTATAATCTTCAAAAGTGTATCTTGTCATTTATCCTTCTGTTTATCAACTTTTTATCAGTTTATATTTAGAATTTCAATACGTAATTCTGTAGCGTAGGCTTCGAAGCTTTCAGGAGCGTTTCAACTTATAAAAGAATAAATTCAGTTGCGGATGAGCGCCTCGAGAATCGTGACGGCAGCACGTGACGTTACAAGGTTTACGAGGAGAGAATCTTTGGTCGCTCGTCGTATTTGAATCATGCCGCCAAGAATATCTCGAAGAGTCGACGCTCTAACGACTGAGATGAGAGCTCCCATGAAGTCTACTTTGATAAATATAGATCTGCTTTTCACATTTCTCTGTTTCCTTTCGCCCCACTACTTTTCACCCCCTGTCTCCCTCACTCATTCGAATAATCCCCTATACCTATAGCCTATACTCTATTCAAGTATATAGCCTATAACTTCAGCTGTGATTTTACTTTAGTTTCTTAAACCCGATTCAGTCTGACGGGTCTTTTTGGCTTTTCAAATTTGACGTGGATCGACTGTGATGGAAATAGAAATAGTTTTGGTTTGAAAATCTAGAATGGACATCTGAGAGATCATAGGAGAAAATCTTGAATCTCAAGGGGAGATTAAATCTGATGTGTCTTGCGCATAAATTATCGCATCGTCGCATCTTAGACCTAAATCTGAATAAAATGCATCTTACTATGTGAAGGCAAAGGAGGAGCAAGAGATGTTGATAAAATCTTCTGAAAATCAGGGAATCTCTGTAAGTGGTACTTTAAATAACGGTCATACTTTTTTGTTTGAAAATTCAACTGTTTTGTTGAAAAATCGTGTTTTTGGCTTTGAAATTCAACTTTTTTTGTAGAACTCAAAATTAAATTATTTAGATTTTTTTGTTCAAAATTAAACTATTTTCTTGAAATTTTTATTTTGTTTCATTAAGAATTCATATGCTATATAATATTCATATTTTTTAGTTTAATAACTGTTTTTCATTAAAAATTAAAATGTTTTTTCGTTGAAATATCAACCATTAAATTATTTGTTCAAAAGTCATCTTTTTTTGTTGGAAATTCGTATTTTTTATGAAATTAATATATTTTTTATTGAAATTAACATATTTTTTAGTTGAAATATTTATCATTAAATTATTGGTTGAAAACTGATATTTTTGGCTTGAAAATTCAATTATCTGGTTGAAGGTAGCACTGCTTTGTTTAATTGTTTTTAAGTGCCCACACTTATTTGTGGTAAATTCGTGTATTTTATTGAAAACTTGTATTTTTGATGGAAATTGAATATTCTTGGTTCAAAAATCATTTTTGTGTTTTCCAAAATCTGCTCTTTTGGTGGATATTTAATTTTTTGTGAAAAAAGCAACTATTACATTTTTGTTGAGAATTCATCTTTTTTGGTTAAAAATTAAACTATTTATTTAAAATTTCATTTCTTTGTTTGAAATATCGACTATTACACTTTTCGTTGAGATGTATTATTTTTGTTGAAAATTTAACTTTGCGGTTGAAAATTCAAACGGTATTCTATATTTTGTTGCTTGAAAATGAAACTATTTTTTTGAAAACATAACTGTTTTTGATTGAAGTTTAATTTTTTTATTATAAATTTAACCGCTTGGTTAAAAATTCATCTTTGCAGGTTGAGAATTCTACTATTTATTTGAAATTTCAACATGAAAATTTATCTTTTCTGCTTTCAAATCCAATTATTAGTTTGTATATAAAACTAGACTGTTGCTATGGTAACGAAATTTCAGTTCGAATAGCTGAATTTTTTTGCGATATAAGTAAAGCTGGCAAAGGGGCTATTTGTACTGAAATTTATGTGTAAATAACCAGATTTTTTTGTTACCAGTAGACCCTGCCATAAATCTATGCGGTGAAAAATTAAATAGGTTGTTTTCAAAATTCAACTATTTGGTTGCGAATACATCTTTCTTGATTGAAAATAAACTTCTTTTTGGAAAATTTATCTTTTGGGGTTTAAAAGTCATCTGTTTTTTAAAACATTTTTTTTAACTTGAAATTTTTTGCAAATTAAATTTTTTTGTTTTTGAAAACTTAACTTTTCTGTTACAAAGTAATTTTATTGGTCGGAAATTCAACTATTTTGTAGATAATTCATTTTTTATTGAAAATTAATCTTTTATGTTAGAAACGTGATATTTGCGGATTAAAATAAATGTAATAATTTGAAATTTATAAATTTTAAACTAAAATTTTTTTATTCAGGGAAAATGAAAAATTAGCCGGGGAAAAATAAGTGCAAAGTCAGGGAATTTTGAAAGTGATGTTTTTCGACTACTCTGTGAAAGACACGACTTCATTTTGAGATAAAGAAAAATAAATTTAAAAAAAAATTAAGAGACATTTTACGTGATAAAAACTCTTTTAAAAAGTCATTCGAGGCACGCTTTCTATAAGCTAATTGAATTAGAGACGACTTTCGTGTGGCTGTTCAAAATCACTACATGGATAGTCGATAATAAAGACATTCTGATATCTCAACGAAATATACGACCAATCGGTCCAGAAAAAATGTTCTTCCGATTAAATATAGAGATCTGACACCCTCGGTTCTTGCCCTGAGAGACAGGAAACTGGCGTCCACCGATATTTTAGTACGCTTGATTTATTTCCTCGTGGGAGCATAGTGTACTACGTGGGAAGAACCACGCGACATTCTCTGTATTCTGAATTCGTGTTTATCAAATGATTCCTAAAAATGGTACTTTCTCATTATTTTTTTTCAGCTTACGAATAAGCCTAAAAGTTGAATTTTATCGATATATTCACAGTAAACCCCGGGGCATCAAATTGTTTTGAACAAAATAGTTAAATTTTCAACCGAAAAAATCTATTCTCAAAAAATGAATACAGTTTCGGAATGATGCGATACATTTTTCAAATAGGGAGATTAATTTTCTACCAAAAAGATAAATTTTTAACTGAATAGTTAAATGCTCAACAAATTCAGATTAATGATCAACCAAAAAGTTACATTTTGAAATAAAGCATAAGACGTTTTGCCAAAAGAAATGAATTTGCAAACAAAAAATACGAGATATAAACAAAACAGTTGATTTTTTATCCAAGAAAGATTCTTGAGTCAAGAGGGAGAAAAATTGCAATCAAATTATTGATTCTCAATAAAAAAGTTCAATTTTCTACTACAAAAATTACTTTGTAACAAAATTGCCGAATTTTCAACAAAATAGTTACATTTTAAAATAAATAAGCCTCAAGAAGAAATGTAATACACGATATTTTAACCAAAAAATATTTTAATTTTAAATAAAAATAATTAGGTTGAACAAAAAAAGAATGAATTTTAACCAAATAGTTGAATTTTCAACTCAAAAAGACGAATTTTAAACAAACCCGTTGAATTTTCAGCGAAAAAGAATGAATTTCTAGACAAATTTTGAATTTTCGACAAAATATTAAAACTTTTAACCAAAAAATATAAATTTTTAATTAAAAATGTAATAGTTGATATTTCAACGAAAATCGATGTTAATTTTAAATGAAAAAAAGTTGTACTCAACTTAAAACGAGAACTTTTTAACCAAATTATCGAGTTTTTAACTAAAAAAGATAAATTTTCAACCAATAATGGAATAGTTAAATTTTCCGATAAAGAAACAAATCTCCCCCCCCCCCTCCCAAAATAGGAATGTTCATAAATTTTTTTTTAATAAACTAGTTAAACTTTCAACCATGCAGTTGAATTTTTAGCATAAAAGATGAATTTTCAACGAAAAATGTACTTAATATTTGATATTTTAAGGAAAAGTATTTTTATTTTAAATAAAAAACAGTCAAATTCACCAAAAAAGACGATTTTTTAACAAAACAGTTAAATTTTCAACTAAAAAAGATAAAATTCCTTCTAAGTAGTTAAATTTTCCTATACAAAGTTCATATTTAATCATATAGTTTATAATCATATGAATTTTTAAAATAAAGTTCAATTTTCAACCAAATAATACATTTTTCATCCAGAAAAATGAATTCGCAAACTTAAATATAATTTCAGACTTTTCAACGATAAAAAGTTTGATTTTGAACTAAAGAGATGAATTTTAAACTAAAATTATGAATCTTCAACTAAAATGATAAATCTTCAACTGGAATAGTTGAATTTACAGGCAAACAAATAAATTTTAAATCAAAGAAAACGAAGATTCATCTCGAAAACTTTTTTTTTACATTTAAAAAGTATTTCTTTATATTTAAGTAAGTTCAATTTTTGTCGAAACTTAATGATGTTTTGTTAAAAGAAATAAAGGAAACTTCTTCGAAAGGTTTTCAAATTTCAATGTGCATGTATTGACGGCTCTGACCTGAATCTGGCATGAAAGCTGACACTCAATAATAAAGATGCTACTCATGGAAATTCATGACACCCAATTAATCCTGAGAATCGGTTCATTTTGGTGCGCATTTTTCCGTTAAAATAAAAAATCCGAAATCTGTATAAAAGCGTTTCTATAATTTTAATCCAGTTTCGGAATCAAATTGATCCACTGGCATTTATTGTGTTTGTAAAATTATTTATTGAATTTTATCATAGGGATGTTCTTCGTCGACATTTTTAGGGTAGATAGAGACATTCCTGGATAAGCGACCACGTACGATTGCACTATTTCAGGTTTTTCCCCTCCCATTTCCCCTAGTTATATTTTTCTTTTTCTCATTCTTCAATATACTGATGGGGCACGCGAAAGGAACGTCTAATGGTGTCTGTAGTGAGGAAACGATCTGGAAGGAAGCTATATTTATCTCAGGAACATTCTGATTAAAATGCGTGGAAATGCACCGGGACGTGGTTGGCTAGCAGGCCTGAACGAGCGGAAGTAAATTGCGGCTGCAGCAGCCCCTGATCGACGACTTACGGAAAAAGATGACAGCTCGCTTTGAACGCTGTTCCCTGGAACGTGATTGGATTTTTCAATCAAATTTTTACGTCCAAGACCGCGAGTGTCAACTGGAAAAGCGTCCATTCACTTCCGAAAGTGCACTCTAATTCTTGTTTTTAGTTCCTTTTGAAGCACGGTTTTAAAAAAATATCCTCCGCTACCTCACTTTTAAGACGATTAAAAGCATGCTGAGAACGCGGTTGCCTCGATGATCGTAAAGTCTTTTGTATTTTTCCAAGAAGAAAGTAATTTTTTTAATGTGTAATTTGCTTCAAGAGTCATCTCTGTACGTTCCTTAGATTCGGAGATGACACCGCTCTATGCTTTTGTTAACAGCTCATTAACAAACGATTATTTTTTGCTTTAAATTTCACCATTGTACACAGAAAGGATCAACGAAACCAAATACTTTGTTCAGAATTTTCATGATTTTTTTTCAGTGACTTAGAGCTATTCAAAGTTGAGTATTCGGAAATGGTAATATGATTATGGCACTTTTTCACCTTTCATTCGCCAGGAAATAATCGCTAATCATCTGAACATTCTGAAACTCTGTATCAGTATTTGTAAAACCTTCACTTGCAACATACATGTTGTGTCATATTAAAAAAATTTGTTTCTGCTAAGATTTTATTGAAAATCTGTACAAAAATCGAGGTGGTTTTTTTTTGCTTTAAAATTAATTTTTTTATTTGAAAATTTAACTAGTCCAATGGAATATTTCATAATTTTAGTTGAAAATTCATCGCTTTCGTTGAAAATTAGTCTTATTTGTTTTGGTCCAGAATTAATTTTTTAAACTAAAAATTTTATTATTCAATTTATTGTTAAAAATGTATCTTTTTTTATTTAAAAATTCATGTATCTTGTTAAAAATGCAATATTTTTACATGAAATGTAAGGAATTTGAAGCAGTTTAAATAGAATTTATTATAGTGCGCACATTAATATTACTAAAAAAATACATTTCCCTTTGTTTTCGTGAAAAATCTTCTTATTTCCTGCTTTTTTCGTATCTACTCACCTGAAAAATATCTTTCACTCAAAATATTAATATGTCACATATGCACTCCATTTTAAGTATATGAAGATAAAATAAAAATTTCCTTTAGATATTATTTGAATTCGTGGAAATTAACATCAAATTTAATAAATGATTAATGATAAATTAAGCATTATTTACGTATTTAATTATTCGATGGTGATAATATATGTAAGAATATCTTGTGATCTAATTTTTTCAAAGCATTCTAAAATATAGATACTATTTTTACACATTTATATATTTACAAGGACTGAAAAAAAACATTATAATAAATTTGCGAAATTGTATACATATTCCGAATTGATTGTTTTTAAAATTCAACATACTGGAATGGCTCCATACTATGGTTCAATTCCTTCCAATTTTGAAATACTCAAATGGCCGTAGTTTAAAAAATAATTGAAAAAATGTATCCTAGCTATTCTATTTACTATGGATTATACTTTTATTTTGAAAGATATTTCTTGATATTCGACATCAATGTATCAAGTTTGATTTTTTTCTCACGAATATTGGGAGGTTAACCCTTGGGATAAAATCGTTTGATATTATTGCTCAATTACCGTCCTGGCGGTGGAAAGAAAAGGGGCGCGGTCAATTAAAAGACAGTCTTGACGTCTCATTATTCGCGTCCGGCCGCACGACCATCTTGCCCCAGTCTATTTCTAATGAAAAAGCGAGTAGCCTCATAATGCTTACTCCAACCTTTTCAAATGGCCGTTTTTTTCTATCTCCTCACATTTCTCCTCTCGCTCTGATAAGCTACCTTTCATAAAGTAAACAAGTTCGCATTAAGATTAAAATTCGCACTATAAACAAAGTGCTTTGAATTACACTTTGTTGAAACTGCGTCAGCAGTTCCAGAAGAATAGAACTTGTGAAAAATATTCTTGAATAGCTATTCTTATTATAATAAAAAAAAAAAAAACAATTTAATTTCTTTAAATTAATAACTTTCCTCTGGATATGAAAGCTTTATTGTTCCAATGCGCATTTTGCTTTCACAATGACCGTGAGTCGTTTTGCTATCAAGAAATGATAGGAGCATCCTGTTTTTGAGTTACGTCAAACTGACAATAAATGTGACATTTTTATGCAAATCATTGTTGTAATGATAAAAGAAATCTTCGTTTTGTTAAGAAATAAAATATTTTATATTTTTTCTCTGCTATTTTGAACAATTCTTTTCAAAGGAAGAAATATGTTATCATCCTTCAGAAAATGTTTCCACCCTCATACAAAATATTTACTTTTCTTGCTAAGATTGTAAATATTACTCCCCTTTTTATCTCAAGGGATGGTACGCAGAAGTATAAAATAATAAAACATGAAAACATGAAGGAGACATAAACAGGCATTCATCCAGAAGTTTTGAACACCATGTGCTGTTTGACAAGGACACTTGCACTGCCTTGATAAACGTCCATGCTCTGATTTGCTTTATCGGTCGGTGTTTTATGATTACATTTAACCGAAAGTATTGTTTTCTATTTTGTAAATATAAAGACATATCTAAACCCTGTTGGCATCGAAAAATGGAAACCTGGTACCTAATGGAGAGTGGATATTGGATATCTCAGTGTCTAATATCCGTCAAAGTTGATCGTCAAAACGAATTGAACAAAGTGCTGAGATTCGAACTTTGGCCGGAAGCTGATGGATTCGCTTAACAGGGTCACCTTACTTCCTCAAAAAATGCTCCACTTTTACTAATGGATTGGCTTCTAATTCAAGACCAGTCGGAGTCGATGCGCCGAAATTTGTGCCAGTTTAACTGGGGAATCACTTTTTAAAAACTTTTTAATACAAGAAGAAATTAGTTATAACTCCTCCATCTTTCCAGTTATTCCAAATTTTTGAACTTATCTGCATATTTAATTATTCTTCAAAAGTAAACATATCCTCAAACATCTTTCTCAGATTGAATTTCCAGTTCCCATCCGGTATTTCAAAATATAGAACAAGAATAAAATTTTATTTTAATCTTTTAGGTCTCTACGCCTATACTCACCGCATTTGAGGCCCGGCCGTGCAGCTTGTTTAGACTCGGCTCTTTTTATTTACATTGTTTTTTAAATTAACTTTTTAATCACTTTATAATCTTTTTGACGTAACCTTTAAACCCTTGTACTCACTACTCGATCACTCGCTGATCACATATAAATCATCAAAACTGACTATTTGTTTACTACATACTCATGATTTCGAATAAAAAAGGCAGTGTTTATGTGTAAAATATACAACTACCCGTATCGAAATTTCTGTACGAGTAGCCACAGCCTTTAAAAAAATGTTTCTAATTTGAAGGAGTTACAGCTTTAGTTATGATCTAAACTCTTTAAATAATGTATCAATCCTTTACGTAATACCTTTACGTAACTTAAAAGGTTGAATGGTAAAATTTAAGACTTGGAAGACATTCAACTTGAAGTAGTTTTTAAATCGTTCAATTAATAATTATTCAAATCTTGATTGGCTAAACTATGAGTGATTCAAATAGGGGACAAAATTGGATCAATTGGTAAAATGTCAAGGTTATATTCCAGTCATTCCGGCATTGATATTAGTCGTGGGTTCGAATCCCAATGCTGAGAATAAAACTGGAATTTTCTCTTCTCTTTTCTGGGTGTTTATCTTTCATGTTTAATACAAAATTAACCTAACACTGACTCATGGCTATTATAATACTTTATTCCTCTTAAAGTTGTGCAATCATTTTTACTTTTATATTTGATTACTTTCAATTGCAAACATATTTTAAATTTTTGAATTTTTTAGATCTTCATTTTTAAACGAGTTTGAAATTTTTCAATTGTTAATTAAGAATTCTTAAAATCTTTATTACTTAATTGAAATGGAAATTTTTGGCTACACTTTCACAGTCAAATTTTTTTTACATTCATACACTATTATTATATTTTTCTTAAAAATTAAAGAAACAAAATATTGTTGGAATTTATAGTTTACTTCACCTATAAATTGGAACTATGAATTTTTTTTCAAATAACTTTGATGGCCAATATTTAGTACGCATCTTAAAATATTTGTGATACAGTTTTTTTTAATGTTCAACAGTTATGAGCATAATTTTTTATTGATTGATTTTTAAAGTAGAAGCAGTGCAAAAAATATATTTTGTTTATTTGAATCTTCAGAACTACAGATACATATCTTTTTATATCTTTATGGCCCTCCTTTTAATCATATTCTTTTTTATATATTTGTCGAAATTCGTTGGAATCTTTATCCGATTACTTCTTTAATCGAGGTTATCTTGGAATTAAGGGCATCCCTTCAAAAATGAGGCATCGATCTGAGAGTTTTTGGAACGAAGCATGCATTAATCATGCTGAGGCAGCTATTGTGTCGAGGGGAAGTCGTATTACCGACATTAGGAGTAAGCGACAGGGTGAAAATCGCAGATAGATCCAATCTAGTTCATTGGTTGGTCGGCGGAAGTGTCATTCGGCCCCTTAATCTATAGAACGAGTGATAAGAGCTAGCCGCCACTAAGGCCAAAAGCCTAGTTCCTTTTCCGGTTCGTTTGCTAACTATATTCCCACAAATTCTTCAGCTTCGGTTCTTTTATTTACCCTATAACCTAGAAAATAAGGTCACCTCGTAAATCCTTCATCATTTATTCACATAATTACCTCAATAAGTCGTTTAAGATAAATCACTTTCTACCTGATAAATTGAAAATGAGATGTTGAATTAATTTGGAGTTTGCCATCTCCGGAATAAATACTCTGAAAGTGCGTTTAACGACCTAAATTTCTCATTTGTTTTTGTGTATCATATGAAATGTTTATTTTACCTTAAGCGAATATCGATCCTGACATAATAGAAACATTATTAATTTCATCGCCATTCTCCGAGTGCTGCGTTGCATAATAATGTACGTAACTAGGAAAATGTGTTAGTAATACGCAGGAGCGATAATTGCTTTACCATCAACTAGAATGGAAAAATAAACAGGGTAAAAAGAGTCATCCTTCGGGGGAATTGAAAACGCTACAGGAAATAGAAAAAGTATGCTATAAAAGTAGAGTTCAATTGATAAATAACTGAAGACTGCAATAATAAAAATTTAGTTTGACAATGTATGAGAATATATATATATATATATAAATTGGAAATTTGCTTTCGTGCTTTTCTTATGTATACAGGAAATTGTGCAAAATGAGTAATATTGCACTTATCGACTGGCGACAGAGAACCTCGTCACAATCTGCATTCAGGTTCTTATCTTCCTCGTGAGCTTCGCTGATAAGTGCAGGAGATCGCATCGTGCGAACATGTGCATGTCTCTAGTGCATCGAGCATTGTTAAAAGACTCGGTAAAAGAATAACAGTACCGCGAATAACGAGCAAATGTAAAACAGTATGTGGAGGAGAGAGATAAGAGCGAAATGGGAGAGGCCCATGGGAAAGTAGTACCATGAGTTTTGGCTCCGAGGGACATTTAAACTTTAAACTTTATACAAACTATCCCTCATAAATCATATTATTTTTATTCCTCTTATATAACTCTCTTATGATACAAAATAACATTATCAATATCTCTCTTAATTGATATTGTCTAAACAAAAAAGGGTCAAGGTTGCACAAATCATGTTTATGCTTGATATCGTTGATAATGGTATCATTCATATAATCATGATTGTCAGGATTATCAATCCTATTACAATATCCGAACTAACGGTAACCGTTTGCCTAAATGAATGTGAAATTCTCTGTACAGGAAATATTTCCAAAGGATTGAGTGGTATGCTATGGTTTTTTGATCCAGTTTGGTCTAACAGTAAAAGTAGATAAAAGCAAAAGGTTCTTGTAACACGGGGTGTGACTTTCTTCGTGAGAGTGTGACCGGCTTTAAAGGATTTCAGTGTTTGCTCGACCCTCGGCGATCCCATTCGACCCCACGCGGTATCAACGGGTAAACCCGACTCCGTAGGTCGTCAAGAGATTCGATGCAGTCACTCAGGTGCCGCATTGGGATCTATTCGTGCATGCTTGTAGCTAACACAGGGGAATGGTGTTGCAATCCATACGCACGAGTTATACCCCTTTCTATCGGTATATACAAAAGGGAATAAAAGCTGGGGTGATAAACAACCAACTGCGTGTGGATTATTGCCAAAAAATTCGGCTTTGGCTTTACAAACGAGAGTTGAATAATCTCTGAACGTTTTCAGTCGTGCTGTCTATTTTTTTCACGAAATACAACTTATGATGATTATTATCAATACATCATAAGTCAATTTGATTTTTTAATCGTAAATCAGCATCAGTTGTGTCTGCATTTTTTCGGGGGTGATATACGCACTCACGCGTACGAGCAGCTACGCTAATGGATTGTCTGAGGGACCCAAGGAACGGCAAAGTCAAACACTCTGCGGGTCTCTTTCTCTTTTACTCTCTCACTAACCAACGAATGTCCCTTTACCTTTCATTATCGCGCGCATGCATAGCGTCCCACGAAAACCGGCCTCCCTATCTTCCCCTCGTTATGAGTACGTAAATGTACGTACATGTCTATATATACCTATCTCTATATGGACTCTTTGCTTTTCTCTCCCGTCCGCACCTTTTTCTGTCTCTTATCTTTTTCATGCACAGACAATCTTCGCTTTACTCTTTATTCACTAAAATTCCGGTTCGTCTCGTTTACAGGGCGAACGAAATTTATTTTAAAAAGGAAGAGGTCAGTGACCCAAGTCGGAGAGGTGTTTATCTACAAACTACAGTATTTATTAAAGAAATTAGTGCATGGAAATTCTTGTTCATCTAAAGGTATTCCAAAGTACGTTGATCCTTGATAAATGATTCATAATCAATCATTTGACGCAGTTACGTGAAGAGTTGAAGAAATTAAAGTGTGACGAAGACTGCACCAATGCTGATCTTAATGATGGCACCAAAGATGATGATCATGCTAAACAAATTTATACCGATTTATTCCACAATACCTCTACATAAAAAATGATGATCAATCTTACATCAAGTGTCCCTGCTCCGCTGCAACCAAACAACCCCTGAGAATCTCTTCAGTGTTCACGTGTCCATGTTCAATCTTCTAACTTCAAATAAATCCAATCCCCTCTTCTGACATTGATGTATCTCCTTCCTCTCGATTGCTTTCCCCTATAGTTTTGTTCCCAATTTTTTTATCAACATTCTGGCCACAGGACAATCTTATATCCAACTTTAGAAGAATTTCATCATCTTCGTCATAACCATGATGGGTCTTGTGAAGAAGAAGTCTTGTCTTGTCAGTTTCTAGTTCAAACCGGGACCAGTATAGTATCCCTTTCCAGGTGACGTCTCGCGGTTCGGTAGCAGATCCTGCGTCCTCATCCTTCGGGAACCATAGTAGAATCGATAGCTGCGACTGCGCAAAACGCTTTTCTCCGTGCAAAGCTTGTGTGATAGAGAGAGAGGGAGACATCATGAAAGAGAAAAAGGAGAGAGGGAAAGCAAGAGTGCCGGCTCCACGTTAAAACCCTTACGGAACAGCATCCAGTACTCGTATCGCTTGGATCTGCGATTGGCCGAGAGACCGGTCTGCCGTCCTCTATTCTCAGGTTAAACTTACTCCCGCGTCCTATTAGTTACGGATTAGTACACTAATTAGTTGAATTCGTGACAGCAAAGGTATAACGAGTTTGTTGAGGTTACGAAGAGTACCGCCGGTTTCAGCCTGAGATCATCCGTGACGGTAGTTGGCTACTAAACTCGTTTAGTATTCTTAAAGGGTACAACAACAGCTTCCATGCTACACAGACGATAGATTTACTGGTCATGATTTTAAATAATGCCTGACAGAGTTAATTTCTTAGGTTTATGACTGGTAACATCGGCAATTTTTGGTCCAAAGATGCCAGAAAATCGTTCATCCAAATTGGGTCAAAATTTTGCAAACAGTTGACAACTACTCTAAAGAACTTTGTAGAATGTAGGTCGAACTGACAGTCTTTGTTCTTACAGTGTGCATTATTGTCAAATAATAATTCTGGAATTAAATTTTTTGGATATTCTTATATCCGCTAATCAACTCAGATGACTTCAGGCTACCAGGTCATCTGACAATAAAGCTGTTAGTTTGTTCTCTTTTTGATGAAGGCTCCGGGCCAACGTCAAATGCTGGATCATAATTTTGATTCATGTCTTGAGTACATCATAAATATATAATTTAATGGACCACGCAAAGTCCAAAATAGGTTAACGTCCTAGCTTTACGATTATATTAAAGTATTTCAATTTTCGTGATCTATTGTAAATTATGGACCATTTATCGGCAATAACGAAATTTGTTTTCTCTTTATAGTCGGCTATAAATATAACTAAATTCTGGTTAAGCCTCTTCAAGTTTGCTTCAAGATTTGAGAATTGAAACAACCTATGTGCAGGAGATTTCGAATAATGGAAGCTGGATGTACACATAGTATCCATTAATGATATTATTTCTCGAATAATGTTAGCTTGCAGGTTATAGGTTGCAATTTTACGAGGATGTTAACGTTATGCGATAGCCCGTAGGTGGAACATTTATGGACGATTAAGTTCAGTGCAAGTTTTAATCATTACTATCAATTGCCTCAGGAGGCTATTAAAAGTTGAAGTTTCAAGATATTTCGTGACTGCAGAGAATCAATTAGCGGACTATGGCGGATTCTCTCTTCTACAAGCGCTTAAAGTTCCTGCCTAAAGAACTTTATGCATCTGTTCTTCTAGCTGCAATTATCCGTCCGCCCAAGAGACCGTAAATCGGGGCTTATCCGTCATAACTAATTGTGTAGATGGTCCACACGATTCTTGATTTATTGCCAAGCAGTGCCCTACAATGATAGCGGAACGACTCTGTCAGCAATTCCCCGAAGGGAATTAAAGTTTCTAAACTGGTAGGAAGTTGTTTTCAGGATTGAGATTCGAAATGGACAGGCTGTTTCGCTGGAAGAGCAACAAGACTCAGGATGACGTGAGTATTCAAATGTGATGATCAGGCAAATTTGCTTAGCTCTTGATGATCCGTGAAATAGAGTATGCAAACGAGCAGATCGGAAGGGCTATTAAGAAAAAAGATATAAGAAAGTAAATTTAGGGTAAAAAAAGAAGCAAAGTCATGAATGATGGTTGGGTGGCTAGTTACCCTATTTTCTGTGATCATATTTTTAACCTATATTTTCAAAGATCTTTTGATAATAAGAGGTTTGTTTTTAAAACTAGTAGTTGAAGATTCAAGTAGATCTTGAGGGGATTTCGAACGAAGAGGTGAAGATTCAGCTTCCGCGTTTTGAGCCGCTAACCGTAAATAATGTGACTTTGCTCGGCCAGGCATGCCAGTGAGCGTTCAATCAAGCGGCATTCACACCGCGCGGGTAGTATTATACGAACAGGACAAAATGCTAAGAAACATCTCTGAGTTCACAATTAGTTCCGTTCCGCCTTAAAATCACTGTTTCATCCTGTTAAATTATCGTTCTTTATCGATCTTTGATCAGAAAGGAACTTTTTATTATTTTCACTTTTGAATTTTACCAGGAAACAGTTGTGTAGACTTACGGGAAATTCTATTAATGGCCACCAATGTATATGGGCTGATGACTTTAAGTTCATTGCTTAGGACATATTTCTATAGAGAATATGTGTGGGAGTGGAACAACCAGTCCACTATTAGGCCAACAGCTCCAACAATTAGATCCCTAGGGATAAGCCTACTCTTCCTGTAAGGCAAATGTCTTGAATACATTATGGAATAAGTCGTTTAGGCCTGTCTGAGCCTGAAATTTAAAACATTCATATGCATAGGTCTTAAGCTCTCACTTTGAGTCTTAATAAAGAAAACCTTTTCTTTTAACTGTTAATCTAACTCTCAGTAGATACAATCACTTAATTTTCATATTAACATATAATTTGTCAAATTTCATTATATCTATCATCAGATTTATTTTCATGAGTACATTTATTTCGCTCGAATATGAATTAAATAAGTTAAATTTACACGTGTTTCAACAAGGAATGAAAAAGGCAGAGAAAGGACTTTTCCACGACCGAGATGATATGATTTCAGGGTATGACGGGAAGTCGCAGTAATTTTTCATTCCGCAGTCTTTTGTCATTGAAGGAGGTCGACTTACGAGTCAACTCGAGGATGAGAGTTTACTCGCGTCTCAGCTCCTGCCACTTCCCACACCCTCTCAGGATAAAAGTTCTCTTCCTTGGAAAAGATTCAGATACATCACATTTTTCTAGCTCGGACTTCCTTCACAAAAGTCAGAAATATATTTCAACTCAGATGTGCTTCACGATATTCACAACTTTCTCGAGTTAAGCACTTCGAGGATTTGGTAAGATCAATGACAGCTAACTTTAGAGGAGAATGCTAACATTTTTCAAGGGCCTGACATATTAATTTTAGAATAGTACCTATAAAATAAGAAAAAAATAGTTCAAAAAGTGCAATACAATAAGGGCAAAAGAATCAAATTCGTTATAAAACGCAAAGCAAAGAACTAGAAACACGACACTCAAGACTAGATTGAAGACTTAAAACGAACCGAAAAGAAGTGGAAGTATATTGCCAGAAAGAAAAGATCAGACGCGAAATAACAAGTGACATGAATCAATTTATAATGAAAAAGAATATAGAAAACAGAGACTAAAAAATCGTTCAAGAAAAATGTCAGTTTTTCGCTGATGTTTCTGAATATGAGATGAATGAAATGATCCCTCAAACTGTCACAAAGTCGGTTGTGGTATCCTTGAAAACATTGATCTTTTATTGAAAAATGGGAAGAAAATAAAAAAGAAGGTGCAACCTGTGAAATGAATTCCAAAAAAATATTAGTTCCCTAATGTGCAAAACCTTCTAAGAGATGATAGCTCGACGAAGGGGAGCTTGAAATAATAGTACTGTCGACCGAAAAAATGACTGAAGGCTCATTTTTCTTAGCATTTCTTCTTCTTAAAGCTATCGTCCTTAAAAACAAGTGTTGACACTCCTCATAACTACAAATATTTTGGGATTCAATATTTATCTGATTTGTAATTTTATGATATTGTAAATCGTTGACCTAAGTCTGTAAAATTACTTAATTTCATTAATAAAAATATCTACGTTTAGTAATTCTATATTGACAGTTGGTCATAAAGTCGACCAACAAGATTTTAATTATTATTAGGAAAATGGGAACCGTATTTTTAAAAAAGTAATTTAAATGGTCATTTATTTGATGAGCCATCGTGTGAAAGGTAATAGTCGTTGGCTTTTGCCTTCGAAAACGAAAACTTGGGTAAATTCGATGTCGGATCGAAAATAATTGCAGGAACACACCCAAGTCCTTTGGCTCATTTTGCCTGGTTTGCCACAAATGGGAATTGAATTCTCTCCAATCGGGAAAATTACACCCCTTTCGCCTCGGTTCCCTCTCCTGCCTCTCTCTCTCTCTCTCTCTCGCTGGTTGGATGAGAGGCCACAATAATTCACCTTTTCACGCCGGAAATTGAGTGTACGCCATCCAAATCGCATTTCCAGTTACGGGGATGCGACTCCAGTTACCGGAAAGCGAGATTAGCGGTCTAGTGTTAAAGGAGGTTTCGCTTACTCGCGGGCGAAACTATCATGCTGTAGAACATCTAATAAAGACAAAATACAGTTAACTCAGAAACCTATTTGCAGTTAATTCTATGCCTTTTATCCTGGTGTCAGAATGCTTTGTAAACTATTAACGTCACTTGAAAGTTGAAAGCACACTAGAAATAAAATGATAAAAAAAAGTTAATGATTTAGAAGATAATACTTTTCAAATGTAATTATTATTAATAGCTGCAGTTATTGTTACTCAATGTCTTTTACGTAAATCATGAACATGAAACTCTTACTTCAAAGTGAAGATACAAAGAAAATGTCAATAAATAGTAAAAATTCATTGAAGGTTTTTATTTTTGTTGCAGGGTCTTGACAATGTTAGTTCAGCAACTCTCAGGCCATTCAATTCGGACATCAACACTCCAAGAATCGATAGTTATAGATTTTCTATGGCTAATCTTGAAGGTAAGATTTCATTTGTTATAGCCTAAATAATATTTTAAGTGACTTTGAAGCCGAAGTAATGTAGTTTATGAAGTATTGATGGAGTTTTCGATATTATTCATCGTCAGTTGAATTATCTCTGTGATGACCTTTGTCAATACATGAATTGTAAATCAGCAGTTTCATTTAGATAGGAGAAATACGTAGGACTGATAGCCAATCACTATAGTTACATATTTTTACAGCTCTATCTTAGGCTGTGTTTACAATTTAGAAAATTGAGATAGTATGTATTGAAAATCTTACGTCTAGATGGAAAAATTTCTTATCATAGCAGAAAAAAAACAAAGTTAATCTTGACCCAAAATTCAAAGATATCTTTACCGGCAACAAGAAATACCTTCAGGTGGTAAGGTTTCCATAAGACACGTAAGACATTTTCCCCATTTTTGTACCCCTTCGTTCCCCATGTAACAAGTCGTAATAAATTGAGTCAGACCTTCACCTCTACCACACTTCTTGTACGTAATAAATTTTCAAAATTGCATCATTTTCTATTACACATATTTAATATTAAAGAGCCTTCTATTGCATATATTGAAAATTCAAGAATCTTCCATTGTACATATTCCAAATATAACTACTGATAAAAAAGGTCAAAATTGAATCATAGTACTATAAATTGTAAACCTTCAAAATTAAACAATTTTTAATTAAAAAAAAAAAAAAAAAAAAAAAAAAAAAAAAAAAAAAAAAAAAAAAAAAAAAAAACAATAAAAATGATGTAATCTCCATCATACAATTTTTTAATTTCTTTGGTTTTGAAGATTTAGAATTGAAACACTTGAATTTTAATTCTCGTAACAATCCAGGTATAAGAATTTTGATTGATAGATGTTTAAACTTGAAGAAACATTTCAAATCTCTAAAATTGATTAGATTCCTATTATATACATTAGATATTGAAAAGTCTTGGATTGAAAATTTAAAAAATTGAAGAATTTTCCATTGGAAATCTTCAAAATAAAAATAAATATTTCAAAAAACGTTCAAAATGTCATTTAAAACTATAAGAATGCCATATTAATGAATTTTAAATCTTAAATCTTCAAATTAAAACTATTCCAAACCAATTTAAAAATTACATTGCTTTAAAATATAAATCACGAAAATTGAATAATTTTCAATTCCATATTTTGAAAATCCAGAAATTTTCAGTTGTAGCTGTTCAAAATTGTAGGCCTTTAAATTTTAAATCTTTAAAATTGAAAAGTTTTAAGATTTACAATAAAAAATTCGATTATTTCGATAATTTTGACAATTTCTGCAATTTGGGACATTAAATTTGAAAACTCTTGAATAAAATGAAACATTGTTAAAAATGAAAGAATCAGAGTTTCAGAATTACACAGAAAAATATTTGTTTTAAATGCAAGAAACCGTTTACCACATTATTTTTTCCCATTTAACCAAAAATAACTTCAAATTGAAGAAAATTAGTTTAGACTAAAGGAAAATATGTATTGAGACAGAAAACCATTTCTTTTAACCAAAAAAGATTCTTGAATTAAGAGAAATATCAAAATTCTTGAAAAAAATTGAATGTTAAAATATATATTCTTAAACTCTTTATGAATATTGGAAATAGGTAGAAACTTGGGATTCTATAATTGTTCAAATATTTATATTAGTTTTTCTTTTTTTCCAATAATTTATTTATTTATTAAATTTTTATTTCCTTTAGACAGAAATAAAAAAAAATGTTTCTGATCCAAACAATATAAGTAACAAAATAATTTAAATTTGACACTTGCATGTGGGAAGCTACAGAGATAAAAATGTATGCACTGCAAATACTGGAAGTCGAAATGTCGTTTCGTCACACGTAATTTAGCGAGTAGTTTCAGTTGAGCGCTTTTCTAAAGATTCAAAACGTGTCGCCATTTTTATTTAATGCGATTGCCCCAATGTTCGGACGATCTATTGTTACAGTTTGACGCATCCAAACAAAGGGATTTAAAGATTCCCAGCTGGGCATTTTTTCGCAATAGTCTTTTCATTGCTTACATCAAATTATTCATCAAAATAACCAATCTCTAATACAATAAATTGATTGAAAAATATTATTATTGTCTTAATGTACTATATTCGAAACTTTGTTATTGAAGCCGATCAGCAAATACAAAATTCCAGTGAATAGATAAAAAAGTTGAATTACATAGAAACGGAATGACAAAACACGACAATTTTCTGAACGAGTTCATTTCCTCGGATCAGTGCAATAAAAGTGCAAAGCGCTAGATCGCGTGATAAAAAGGAAGGCTGCCCGCCGAATGGATAAGGTGAGACAAGTTGCTTTTTTTACACCAGTGTTAACCTCATTCGTAAACCTCTTTGTAAACCTCAGCATCGCTCCTTTCAAGAAGGTACCTGGCCTCGAAATTATACTTTCCTCTTTTGTGCTCCATGGCAGGTATGAAATACGACGCAATAAAAATAGAAATTTTCGCTTGGAGATAAATGACGTTATTTCGACAACCCAATGAGTGCCCATATACTCGCTTTCTTTTAGGGCGTTTGCCAGGTGGTGTGTTTTCGTCGTAAAAAAGATGCAAGTGTTTCCGCACTGGTTCTCAATTCCTTTGGACAGTTACACAAAGAAATGCATGGCTTTGAAGATATTTTTAGATACTGGGGATGAAAATCTCCCCTCGCACTTCCATTCCAGTTTTATCTCCAAGATTGCTAATCTTGCACAAAAAGACTCTGCTATGAATTCGACTATAAAATACCTCTTCATCAAGATCTTCGTGATTAATTACTCTTTGTTTGTAATCCGATAGAAACATCTCAGACTTTACAAAAGTTGCTTGCTGCAATGTTCTTATTTTGTTTTTTGATGCAAATGACACTGGACACGATCTCGCTTTCTCCGATTTCTATCGTTTTGCGCAAATATGACAAGGACTTCTAAATATCAAATGGTACCGAATAATTAAGAACCATGACTATTCTAGTTGTATTTTTGCTGAGAAGGAAATATACACTGTATCATTATATGAATCGAGTTTTATTGTTTTGAAAATTCCCTAGTCACTGTTTCTTTTTCGACATCGTATTTTTTTCCGCATGGTGAATAGAACATGATTAAACAACCGGTGGGCCGTAAGGCATCGGTGATTGTGCGGTGCAGCACGTTCTTATCTACAATCTTTGAACTAACTCGCATTGGTGGCGATAAAAAAAATGGCTATGGCTTTCACGTGCTATCAGCGGATTTATGCTCCACGGTACCGTACTGCATCGTTGCCAACACCAAGCACAGGGTAGCGAAAGCTGGTAACTTGCCTGGAGCAAACTGATAAGGGTTGGGGATAGCCCATCCTCATCTACAAACTTTGAAGACACCTACTTTCTCATTGTCACTTCTCCAGCTCGTCTCTATTCCTCAAACTTGTAAGTTAAAAACATTTTCGGATTTATACACATTTTTATCAGTTTATTTAGTAACCGTTTCTAAATTTTCCTAAACAGGAACAGATATTTCAGCAATGGTAACTGCATAAAGCTTTAGTGACGTAAACAGTGGACTCAACATATAATTGAAACCTGGATTAATTATTAATTTACGCAGCTGTTACTAGTCACTTGCGCTCCTGTTGTACTTTTTTAGAAGTTCAATTACGAGGCAGTTGATAGCAGTATCTTGAGACTATGTTATTGCAAATATAATTCGTTCATCAACCTAGCTTCTAGGTCGTTGGCATTAATCGCGATTTCAATCATTTTTCAGTTTCTACTTCTCGTGGAAATTGCGAATCCTTTTCATGTTTGAAATCATTCAATATCGCAAAAATAGGTTTACTGCATCTTTATAATTCAAATTTCAAAGGAACCTCTAGCTCTAGCAAGTACATTGCCGCCCATGGCCACAACCATCATGCTTTGTCCGCTTCGAATATAATCAAGTTACCATTTGGGAATTTTAGGCAACTGTTTGTAATTTTCAGATACCGTTTCTGATTGCTAATAAAAATTCAGTAAATGGACTATAAAAGTTACTGAATTTCGTTTTCAGCAATCTACTTTCGTAAATTTCAGTTACTTTAGTATCCTTTTTTCCCTTATTTTTAAGAAACTTCCTCTTTTCTTCCCTTTTCTCGCATCACCCTTAAATGCGAACTGAATTAATAGAACAAAATAAGAAAATTAAACTATTTCGACTTGACAGTTAGGGGCGACCACCCTACAGCAGATAATGATCCTAAAGTAGGTAATCATTAATTCAAAACATTAATGTATGTAAAATAATTAAGTTAATGTAAATAATAGTTCAGGCACGTTTTAATAAATTAAAATTAGATTTGACTATTTTACTTACATTTGCATTCATAATTAATTATTATCTACTGTAGGATCATTTCATCCTTTGGAGTGGTCTCCCCTATAATTTTTTTTATTTGTAAAGTCTATCTATTTTTGATTCAGCATTTTTCTCTTTTGGTTAAAAATTCTGCTATTTGGTTTTGGATTTATCTATTTTGTTGATGATTCATTTTTTTATTTGAAAATTCATTTTCTCAACTGAAATTGAAACTATTTCATTATTAGTTGTAATGGTTAGTTTTGAAACTTGTGTATTTTGTTGTTAAATTGTTATTTTCTTTGTAGAAAAGTGAATGGTCTTAGTTAAAAATTCAAATACTTTGTTGAAAGTTGAACTAATTCAAAAAGTCACATCAGTTGAACTAATTCAAAAAGTCACATCAGTTGAAGAACGATCCATTTGATTGAAAATTAAACTATGTTGTTGAAAATTCGTTTGTTTTTTTACTTCAAGATCAATTTTTGAACTGCTGATTTAACTATTTCTTTTTGGGTTGGAAATTGATCCTTTCTAATTTAAAATTCAACTTTCTAGTTGAAAATTAATTTTTTTATTAAAATGTCATCTTTTTCGGGTTGAGAAATAAACTGTTTTCTAGAGGATTCACTTTATTGGTTAAAAATGCAAGTGTTGGGTTAAAAATTATCCTGTTTTGGTGAAGGATGCAACTATTTTGTTGAAAAATAGTATTTTTTACTTGATTTCGACTATTTTCGACCCGAAATTAAAATCTTTGTTTTATCGAAATATCCACTATTATATTTTTCGTTGAGAATTAATCATTTATGATTGAATATTTATCTACTAAATCTACTTGGTTAAAAGATGAACTTCTTTGCTAAATTTTTTTTCTTGAATATTCAGCTAGGTTAGTGAAAAAGTAATTATTTTGTTAAAAATCTAATTATTTTGTTGAAAAATGCACTATATTGTTTAACATTTTACTATTTGGTTAAAACTTGAACTCGTCTTTTCTGTCGGCAAAATCAACTATTTAGTTCAAAATGCAATTGTCTGGTCCAAGATTATTTTTTTTGTTGTCAAAAATTTATATTTTGGGCTAAAAATCAAATGTTTTCTAAAAAATTTGACGTTTTAGCTTGAATGTTTCGCTGAAAATTCGTCTCGTTTGGTTGAAAATTCAACTATTTTGTTGAAAACGTAATATATTTCGACATGAAATTTTATGGGTTTTTTATTGAATTTAATTTGGTGCCTTGACATTAATTTAGTTAAAAAATGTATTCCCCTTTTATTCTCCTATTTTTGTAAAAAGAAAAATCATCCTATTTCCCCTTTTTTGAGAGAATTGTGTACTGCGAAGTCTGTTAAAAGATTACGTTTTGTGTTTTATTTTAGGCGAGTATCAAATTAGATGGAGAAAAATGTTGACTTAAAACGGGGGTGGGGTGTTCCTATTTGTGATGTCACCCTGGGAAGTAAAAGCTTTGCGTGATGATCTGTGACGCAGAATAGAAGGGATGAAAACGTGTTCAAAATAGCGTTACGTAGTTTTTGAACGGCCCCTTGATGCTTAAATTAACTAAATTAAGTTCATTAAATTAACTTTGATATTTTGCAGTAGGTCTTCAACCCTATACAAATCTTGAAGGCGTGAATAACAAATTGCATCAGTGAAAGTGAAATTTCGCGAGATAAATATTACATTTCATTGCAGAATTTTAAATTTGAGATTGAAAGCTCCTCTCGCGGTTGACCTGCAGAGCGAGAATAATCAATATTATCTCCGAAGCGAATCGTTTTGATATGGGCATATTTCTTTAATATTAATAACTTCGTACTGAATGCACACTTTCCCTTGCCTGCATGAAAAAAAACAACTGACAATGAACGAATGGGAGAATATTTACGTGCGAGCCTAACAGGGTTACATACTTCAATTAAGTAATGAGCCCCGCCTAGAACACGCGTTGACCCTTGCTGGAATACTCATCATGCCTTCATCACGCATAATTATGTTACGAATGCATTCATCATACGTGCAACGAAGAATTATAATACCAGGACAAGGTCACTTTTCAGAAAATGTAAATCCTCTCAGAAGAAAAAAGTTCTTGTGTGACTTCTTAAGCCTGCTATTTGACATTCCTTATGCCTAAAGCGGATTATTCTCTGCACTTACAGTATAACATGAATATAGACAAATCTCTAGCTCAAGAAGAGCAGCGATTAATTTTTTTTTCAATTCTTTGCTTGAATAATTCTTCAGAGGAGCCGGGAGGTTCCTAGGGAGATGAAAATCTTTGAGATCATTTCCCGGATATTAGTTAAATGAATGTGATTCATCCTCGTCGGGTGAACGGATAAATCCAAATAAATCTCCCATCTTGTGTAAACGCACACGCCAATTCATCAAGTCGTAGTAATTTCAGCTTGGGGGTTACTGCCGTGTTTTCTCCCTCCTTTTGCCTTCTTTCTTCACTTGCCGCTAGGTACGATCAATTATTCTTCAAAGGGAATAAATTATTGAGTCGGGGTACAGATGCTACAAAGACTAATAGTGGCCTCTGCGAAACTATGTATGTACGAGAATTATAAACAATTAAAAAGATTGTGCAAATATACTTTATACACTAAAAAATACATGTATTATGCATATTCTAGAATCTAAAGAAAAATGGGATGACAACAAGCAGAGCTAAATTTTGCAAAGGTAACCGAAGCGCATCGAAGCACGAAGTTTAAAGCAGCTTCGCGTATAAAATATCGTTTATGGAGAAACACCAATAGCATATATTAGGCCTTACAAGGATCGCAACTCAGGGTGAATGCTCGCTAATCCATGATGCGATTCATCCCGGAAGATTATCAATTCATAAAGAAAGTGCCTCTTGAAATTCTTGGAAAAAAATAAATCGAAGAAAAAGCGTTGGTAGTATTGTGTAATTATAATAAGTCACGCAGCAATTTCACTTCCATTTTTCTAATTCTCCTTCTCGAAGAAAATTATAACCTTGAGGTGTTTCGAACTAACTTTTCCTGTGGTATTAACGAACCCTTCTGATATTTTAATCGTGTGT
The DNA here is from genome assembly GCF_010883055.1 of Belonocnema kinseyi. Taxonomy (NCBI): domain Eukaryota; kingdom Metazoa; phylum Arthropoda; class Insecta; order Hymenoptera; family Cynipidae; genus Belonocnema; species Belonocnema kinseyi. The sequence continues at coordinate 72,566,793 of NC_046659.1, forward strand.
TGTGTAGTAAATTGCAGAGAAAAATATAGGATACTTTAAAAAAAACAAAAGATGTCATTGTAATTGAGGCGCGACTGAAATTGGAACAGCAAATTAGTTTCGACAATTAGGTCACAAGATTATTATAGACGACATAACAGGGTGCAAAAGTCATGGGATTGCTATAAGTAGCGCTTTAAATAAGTCTCAAGGATAATAAGTTTTTAAATTTTCATTTGAAATCGTGTTGTTCCTATTTTTGGATAAAAAATTAATGTCTTTCGATAGAAAATTATTGATCTTTTTTTGTTAAAAATGCAAATGTTGATTTTAATATTATTCTTATTCGGTTCTGAGGATTCAACTATTTTCCTTACAAACTCGTCGTTTTTTGTAGTGTCTAACTGCTTTTTATTTAAATTAAAATATTTTTTTTTGTTAAAAAAAAAATTTTTTTTGAAGATTCATGATTTTAGAGTTTTGATTTTATGTTGTCAACTAGGGCAGTGAAATCGTTTTTTTTTGCCGATGGAATGATAATTTTTGATCTATTTAGTCTAAAAAATGGTTATAGTATTTATCAAAAAACAGCTATTCAACATTTTAGTTGAAAATTCATCTCGTTGGTTGAAAGTTTAACTAGTTTCTTTAAAACACGTTTTCTTGATTAAAATAAATTTTTTTTAACAAACTGTAAGTTTCCCAATTTTGTTTAAAAGTTGATATCTTTTTAGTTGAAAAATCGTCTTTCTTGATAGAAAACTAATCTTTTTAGTTTAAGTATCTTCTGTCTTAATTTGAAGTGCAAATAGTTGTTTGAAAATAATTTTTTTTTATTTAAACGTTGTAAATTTATCTTTTTTGGCTAAAAAAATCAACTTCCGTGTTGGAAGTTAAACTATTTTGATGAAAATTAATTTTTCTGTTGTTGAAGATTCATTATTTTGATTGAAACTTCTTTCCTCCGGTGGAAAATTATACTATTTTGTTGAAAATTTCTGTTTTTGGTAGAAAATCAATACATTTGGGTTAAACATTCAACTACTTTGTATAAATTAAAAATTTTTGTTGTAAAATTGATCTTTTCTTGGTTAAAAGTTGAAATTTTCTGATAAAAATTCAATTGTTTGTTTGCTTATTCATCATTTTAGTGAAAATTTCATCTGTTTAGTTAAAAACTTGACTATTTTTTTGAAAGTTGTTTTTTTTTTCTGAAAAATAACTTTTTTGTTTTTGGTTCAAAATGTATCTTTTTGGTGGAGAATTCATATATTTTGTTGAAAATTCTTCTTTTTGGTTCCGAAGTCATCTTTTTAGGTTAAAAATTCAACAATTTGTTTAATAATTCACCTATTTCGTTCCGAATTTAATTATTTTGTTGAAAAATGATCCATTTTCTTTAAAAGTCAACTATTGGCGAAAATTTGTGAGTTTTTTTTAGTAAAATGTCAAATTTTCGAGTTAACAATTCAACTGTTTTTGATTAAATTTTACTATTTTTTGTTTAAAAGTTCGACTTTCTTGTTAAGAATTCATCTTTCTAGATGGAAAATTCAAATATTTGGTAAGAAATTCAACTATTTTGTTGAAAATTAAACTATTTTGTTAAAAAGTAATCTTTTTTGTCAAAAATGTATAGGTTTTGTTAAACATTCGTTTATTTGGACGAAAAATTCTTTATTTAGGATTACAAATTCTTCCTTTTGGATTAAAAATGCATATTTGTTTTTAAAATTCAACTATTTTGTTAAAACTATTTTATGGGTTAGGGAAAAGTCAGGAAATTTTGAAAATCAAATTTTGCGGTCACCATGACTAATGATTTTTGCTATTATTATTTTGTTCTAGCTATCAATACGAAATGAATAAGTAAATATTAAAAATTAAATAGAAGTTACACGAAATAGGCGCACCTTCGTTAAACCGTAAAATACTTCTGCTCGCGTTTGCTAATAGCAAAGAGACGTAGGTTGTAACATGTTACTCGAAGACCGTTTGATATGCACAAAATGCGGCGTTGACTCCAAGCGAAAGTGATGGAACGTAACTACTATTAATAACACTTATCCTACTGGCCGCAAATTCTCTAGAAGAAATTATAGCTTCGTGGGACCACAAATGTTCTCCCACATTACAAATTTTTATTAATTGCCTTATTATTTATTTTATAAATTTTTTAACACGATCCGTGTGATGTTTTTGCGAATAACAGGTTATGGTCCCATCGATCCACGTCGCGCCAGTGATTGATCAATTTTTCCAAAAACATTTTTTAATTATTCAATACTGCTCATCCAAAGAACAGTTTGTTTTGAATCGACTGTGAAATTGGTGGTCCCCATTGCTGTTAGTGTACGAAACAGGTCATTGCATAAAAAAATCGAAGACCACAAAGCCCTTTACAAGTTGTAATAACTCTTAATGAACGATGGAATTCACGAAGCTTATCACAGGAATGTTTAACAGGGGCACTTGACTCTGACTCTGATCGACTGTGAGCGTAAAGGCGACTTAACGAACTGGGATCGCTGATTCAAATACTGTGACAATCTCTGATCCACTGTACAACGAAATCACCAATTAAGTCTCATCTGAGTTCCCAGGTCGATAAATTTAATTTCTGCAAAGAAGATACGTCAGCTCAATGCATTTAGAAGCTTCGATTTTTTATAAACCACAGTAAAATGTTAGAGATTCTAAACATATTAAAAAGTACTCAAGTTCTACCTGTTTTAATAAATTTGCTCAGTAATAGTTATCTACTAATAAGTCAGGTAGAAAAATCTTAATAAGAAAAGTGCATTCGATCTAGTGTATTATTATAGATCAAATCAAGGATTATCTCTCATCTACTAACAAGTAACTTCAGTTAACAAATCTCACTGAAATCATGTCAAAATTCACACTGTTTCTCCTACTTTTCCTTTTCGACCTTTAAAAAAATAATTCTTTTTTATCTCCCTATTTTCAAGAAACTTCCCCCTTTTCTCGTTTTTTGAAGTTACTGGACTGAGTTAATAGACCCCAAAAAAGAAGATGTCTACTATTATATTTTGGTACAGAATTGATCTATTTTGGTTAAAAATTCTAAAAAAGTCATCCATTGTGGTCAAAAATTCAACTTTTTGGTACTAAAATCATCTTTATTGGCTGAAAATTCAACTAATTTTTTCAACATCTGTCTTTCTAAATAAAAAAATTCGTACACTAGCATTTAAAATTCAACCATTTTTTGAAACTTTTTGGCAGAAAATTCAACTGTTTTATTGATAATATGTCTTTAGGTTGAAATTTCAACTATTTTGGTATAAAATTCAACTATTTGGTTAAATCTCAATTTATTTGTTGAAATTTTATATTTGCGTTTTGAAAATTCAACTATTTGGTTAAAAATAAATTTATTGGATGAAAACGCATATTTTTTATCATAAATTCAACACTTGGATAGAAAACTTTTGTTTAAAATTTACAATTTTGGGTTAAAGTACAATACTTTTGTAAAAAAAAAACTGTGTTTTTTGTGTGGATTAAACATTAAACTATTTTGGTTAAAAATTCTACTATTTTTCAGTTCTACGTTTTTTCTTATACATGCAACAATTTGTTTAAAAATTCAACTATTTGGTCGGGAATACACTTTTTGTTGAAAATTCTTATTTTCAGGTCGAACATTCAATTGTTTTGTGGAAAGTCCGCTTTTTGTCTTTTGTTTGAAAATTCATCTTGTTTGATTGACGATTCAACTTTTTTTGTTGGTAGTATTCGTCTATTGTGATTTTATGAAATTGTTTGTATGTAAAATTAAGGTGCTTTTTGGTGGAAATATCAACTATTACGTTTTTTGTTGGGAATTCATTTTTTTTTAAATTAAACTACTTGGTTCATAGTTAAACTATTTTGTTAAAAATTCATCATTTGAGTTTAAACATAATTTTTTTGGTTCAAAATTGACCTATTTTGTTGAAAATTCATTTTTTTGTTGGTTGAAAACTATTATTTATTTGACTAAAAATGTAAATAGTCCATTTTTGGTTGAAGATTGATTGTTCTTAGCAGAAAATTTACTTATTTAGTTGAAAATTCTTATATATTTTTTAAAATTTATTTCTTGTCAAAATTCGTATTTTTTGTGGAAAATTAATCCTCTCGTTTGAAAATTTATGATTTTGGTAGAAACTTCAACTATTTGGTTAAAATTCATATATTTTGTTGAAAATGTAATATATTCCGACTTGAAATCTCAGAAATTCAAAGTGTTCCAAATTGACTTCAATATGGTACCTATATTCATTTTTAAAAAAATGTAACATTTATTCCCCTATTTTCGTGAAAGATTACCAATTTTCCCTGATTTTTCTTTGATACTTTTATACGATCTAAATTTAGAATTGGATTTAAAGAATCGTAATAAAAAGATTCAATAACTTCTATCCCTTCGAACTTTTATGCAATATCTTCACTCCAGGATTCTTTTTACGGGAAGGAAATCATGTCTCCGATACTTCTCCGATATTGATCGAATCGGCGAAAGGTTCGTGGTTGTTTGTTTTGGTTTCGTCGTCCATTTGGCGCCTTTCGCCAAATTGTAGCAAGCACGTAATGGGAGCAGTGGCTTATGTTAATCCCTAGCTTGAAATTCAATGGCAATTAAGTGCAACTTTGTAACTATTGCACGTGTCTCCTTTCTTATAATTTATTTTGTTGCAAACCGCCTATAAAACTACAAACTCGAATGGGCTACCTTTACGAGCGAACTTATCGGCCGCTAATTAAACGTGATCAAGAATTATTATAGCTGGCCATAAAGGCATTGGATGCGTGGTTTATGCAGTCATTGACATCAAACGACGATGCAAGACGGCGCATAAGCTCGTGCGAAATCGTCCCTGCTATAATTGCTGCGATCTTTGCAAATTTGAATATGGGAATTTCTGTTCTTTTTCCCCGCATTTATGCGAATCCAGGAACATGCAAACGCTTTTACACAATTTAGAATTTGAATCACAGTCGATAATATCTTCGCAGGCCTTGGACTCACACTATTGGCACTATGTGACACTCTTTTTGAGGGATGGCAGACAATTCTGCTATTATGTTGAAAAAATTGGCAATGAAGAAACAATTCTCTCATAATTTTACTCAATCGTGTGTTTTTTTCAATTTCTAAAATCCCTTACCGTCTGCAATCGATTTTTTATTAGAAGCGCTCGCATTCACCTGAATTTTTAGTCAGAGGAGATGAAAACTGCAGAAAACCAAATAACTCCTGGGAACAGCCGGTTACTGACAGACGACTTTGGATGTGGACATTCGATAGTATCGAAACTATCCACATTCGTCATCGGCGTCAAACCGCGTAAAACACAGTGAAAACACGACTAAAACCAGAGTCACAACACGGTCACCAATCCGAGTGTTAAAACCGCGCCCGTCCGTGCTTAACATTCGAGATCTCTGAAAGTCCAGAACTACCTAGCTACTGTATTCGATAATTTTATGACACTGTTTTGACACTACTTTTTTAATTTTGTGACACTATCTACACTATTTTGATATTTAAAGTGAGTAGGTCTGTCTCCGTAATGGCGAGGTCACGCGCTAGTACGTGTACCTATGCAAATCAACGATCTTGTCATTTGCGTGTCGTGCACACGCTTTAAAGAATCAGCACACATACTCGAGGGTTTATTTCGTTTTAAAAAAACATTCCGAGGTGCGAGACGTAACGGATTTTTAAAGATAAAGCAGTCTTGGCCAAAGAGAACAGAAGTCATTTTAAATTTTAATTGAATTTACGAGTAAAGAATTCGTAATTGATACCAACTGCCTGCGTGCATCTAATTTACACGATCGATTTGGAGCAATACAGTATCGATTATCGATGCTAAGTTACATACATAGTCAAACATTTAAATGAACTCGGATAGACCTTCGATAGCCTTTGTGAGGACATTCTTAATTGATTTTGTTATTGAATTTTCACGTGTTAGATTCATCGAACAAATCTCTGAACAATTCAGAAATCATAGTTGGTAACTTAGTTTTTAATTGGGCCCTTTTCAAAAATCAATTTGGTAGAAAATCGAATTCAGGTCTATACCTATTTCTGAATTTCCGTTAATTATTTTGAAATCTTTTGGGACATTTTAAGAGGTTTTAAGGATTTTTAAATAGATTTTAATAATTTGAAGGGATTTTAAAGGATTATCTATGTATTCCGAGGAGTTTTTAATGGATTTCAAGAATCTGAAGGTATTCCAAAGGAGTTGAAAGATTTTAGGGCATTTTTAAAACATTCATGGAATTCAAAAGTGCTTTAAAAAGTTTTAAAGGATTTTAAAAGATTTCAAGCGATTTGAAAGATTTTAAGGTATTTTTAGAAATTGGAAGGAATTTTCAAGGATTAGAATGATTTGAAAGAATTTATTTAACTTTTTATAAGGTTTTAAAGAAATTCGGAAAATTTGGAACAATTTTTAGGACCTATAAGATTTTAGGATATTTTAAAAGAACACAAGTGAAATCCGGAGTTCTTTCAATATTGTTGGAATTCTCTTCAATTTTTTTAATTATCTTGAATTTTAAATTCACTCTATTCGTATCAATTCAGTGGTTTTTTTTTTAGTTTTAGTTTATTTATTCTTAAATTTATTTTAATTTAAATGGAATTTTTAGGCTTGTCATTAAATCGTTGTGAATTCCCATGAATTTTTCTAATTTTAAACTTATTGAACTCAATGAATTTTTGTATATTTTCGAATTACTTTCAATTCACTAGATTCTTGTTAATATTCCATGAATTTTTATGAATTTCATCAAATTCTCTCTGTTGCCTTAAATTTGTCCAAGTTAACTTTAATTTTACTGAAATCAGTTGACTTTTTTTAGTTTTTGAGATTTTTTTACATTTAAGTTAACTTAAATTGTCCTGAGCATAATAAATCTCAAATTATTTTATCCCGTTTAGATACGATTCTGTATTAAAAATGTTTCGTGATGAGAATTTTGATCTTCAAATGTTAATAGCCTTGGGAAATGGAAAAATGTAGTTTACAGTCAATAATAAGTTAGGAATTTTGAAATTAAAGTTCTTCAGCCATCCTGGTCTATCAATGTTATTGTTCTTTATAATTCGAGCAGAATTGTTGATACGTGTTAGGAAAAACGTTGCAATATTTTAGTTGTATTTCACAGCATAATTGTATACTTGGACGCCGATGCTTTGGAGATAAGTATGTTGGCACAATTCTTAGATCCAGTCAATATTACACCGAGCTATTCCTTTCAGAATTGCTTTACGACTTTGTGACGAGGAGATTATACCGGTGGCAAAGATATATATGTAGTGGGTACCAGGTAAATGTTTCCATAAACGGCTTGACGCACTAATCAGACGAGTAACCGAGTAACCACTAGCTACGAGCAGGTGCAACAGGTGCACATGGCTTAGAAAATGGATCTTTGGTTCAAATAAAGATTTTTTTAAATTTTACTTCTTTTTTCCATAATTTTACATCTTTTAAGTTTCAAAGGATTTGTACAACTAAGTATCATTTTGATAAGGTGACCATGGGTTAGGGAAACCCTGAATATCAGGAAGCTTGATTGATTATGAAAAAGTCAGAGATTTTGAAAAACATCTTGCAAAACTCAGGGAATTTCTATAAGGGTCACTTTAAACAACCACCAAGGATAATAAATTGGAAATTTATTTATTTTAATTTAAAATCGTTTTATTCCGTGTATAAAAGATGTTGAGATAAGAATGTTATAAGATTAAGATGCTGGTCTTTGCATATTAATGATCAAAAAGAACAATTGCTCAGGAAAAATTAGACTACCCTGATATATAATATTCTTGTTAGTAATTTATTTGTCTTGTATTTCTGTTTCTGCTTCGTTTTTAGCAGTTCCTTCTTCCTGAGGATAGAATTTTTATTGAAAATTTGTCTTTTGGGTTTGAAATTCTATTGAAATCTTTCTTAGTTGAAAATGTAAATCTTTTTGAGTTGAAATATTTACTATTATATTATTCGTTGAAAAATTACCTTTTGTGGTGGAAATTTGAATTACTTATTGAATGTTGAATCACTTTGTTAATACATTTTTTTCTTGCTAAATCATCAGTTTAGTTGTACATTCATCTCTTTGGTTTAAAGTTAACCTATTTTGTTGAAAAGTGATTTTTTAAATTGAAAATTAAACTGCTTGGGTTCAGTATAAACTTCATTGTTAAAATATTATTTTTCTGGTCGCAGGTTTATCTCTTCCGTTGGAAATTGAACTATTTTGTTGAACATTCTTTTTTTTTTTTAATTAATTATTTTAACTGAAAACGTAGCTTTTCCAATTTTTGTTGGATATTGGTCTTTTTAAATTAAATTTGGCTTTTTGTATAAAAACAATTTTCTTAGTTTAAAGTTTCCTCGGTTTTTAGCTTGAAAATTCAAGAGATAAGATAAACTGTTTTCTTTTTTGACTGAAAAATCAACTGCTGTTCTCAGTTGAAAATTCTTCTATTTTTTAAGACATCTTTTCGTGGACATTTGATCTTTTTTGGTTCAAATATCAATTATTACGTTTTTCGTTCAGAATTGATTTTTATCGGTTTATAATCCAACTATTTGCTTCAAAATCTTACTATCTTTTTTTTAATTTAATAATTTTTTTAGGAAATTGGACTTTTTGGTTGAAAATTTAACTGTTTTCTAAAAAATTCATTTTTTTTGTTTTGCAAATTCCACTATTTGGTTAAAAGTTGAACTATTTTGTTGACAACTCGTGTCTGCTTTAAACTTCAACTTTTTGTTTATGAATGCAACTGTGTAAAAATGAACTGCTTTCTAAAAAATTCGACTTTTTAGCTTAAAAATTGAACTATTTGACACATCAAACTTCTGTTTGGATAGAAAAGTAGTCCTTTTGGATCGAAAATTCGTATGTTTTTTTTTTTTTTTGAAAATTCAACTGTCTTCCAAACAATCTTTTTTCTTTGAAAATTTAACCATTTGGTTGAAAATTAACCTTTCTAGGTTTGAAAATTTTAGAAATTAGTTAAAAATTCAACTTTTTGTTGAATATCAAATTATTTTGTTGAAAATTAAACTATATTATTAAAAAGTCATATTTTTGGTCGTTAATTTCACTATTTTGTTGAAAATTCTTCCTTCTGAATGAAAATTCCATCTTTTATGGTAGAAAAATAAACTTTGCTGGCTGAAGTAAATAAATTTGTAATTTTTAAAAATTTTTCCTATTTTTGTATCGGGTTGTAATGATAAAAGCGGCTTTAAAATATTGCCGCAAGATCCTAGTTTCACTAGACGACGCTTGTTATTCAAACTAGTAAAGAATAGTTGAAGAAATCCTGAGTTGATTGTTAGGAGTTTCCTCATCTACCACAAATCATTGCCTGGATCAGGCGTCTTTTCAAACAATCCAAACCAATCTGAGTTCACGCCTAAGGCCTAAACAGACTCATGGAGCAGAAGAAAGAAATTCTGGGTTCGCAGGAAACGATTTTTGCTGACTATTCGAGCTGTCACTTAGGCTAGTTGCATTCGCAGAAGTCACGTGCGGGGGCAGAATCAGTGGGAGCTGGCAATCTACATGGTTTACACGCGCCTTTTTCAACGTTACATGAGCATCTGACACTTTCATATACGTATTCACTTCCGTCGCAACAGCCTCCGGTTCAAAATAAGAAATTTTTTTACTTATAAATTTCAAGATATCTATTAATTTGAATAAAATCTAGAGGTGCAATTAAGCCAATTAAAAAGGGGCCGTGGACAATCCGCGTAGAAAATTATTGAGGAACTATTCGGGGCCAGGATAGACTTGAAGATGATATATTAGGACGGTGATTCGGTCTTGAAAAATCTCAAAATGTGTTTAAAAAAATTTGGATTCAACACTTACAAACATTTTTTGGTCCTCATAGACCAATCAGTGCCCGATCAGGGTCCGAAAAACTAACTAGTGAGGAAAAAGAACACTTTTATAGTGTCAATTTTTTACTTTTGATATTTTTTATTTACTTGTCCTATATCTAATTATTCACCATCTGATTAAGGCCCCGAAAGACTGACTTGACGATAAGGAAAAAAATGGATTTTTTTAATGTTAATGTTTAGTACTTTTAAATAGCCTGGCTATTTTTGAAAATGTACAAAAAGATATTTAGGTTTGATGCTTACGAAAATTACTTGGAAAATTATTCGGTCATGATGGGCTAGCCAGCGATGATTAGGGCTTAACAGTCTAGACAATTCCCTAATTGGACGAAAATCTACCCCGATAATTTTCTGCAAAGAGAAATGTACTTAAAAGATCTTTTGCCCAAATTGGGTAAAAATTAGAATACATGATGCTTCCACGTGATGCTTATCGAACGTCGTAATGGGCCAGTTTAACTGCAAAGCGTTTTCCATAGATTTTGTATGGGCTTCTTTGATTTGTTTTTAATAGTAAAATGAACGAAAATAGATTAAAAGTTAACTAGCCTGAGCAATTAAGGCGCCGTCCATAAACTAGGTAACCAATTATGGACTTTTTTGACCTAAATATAGGAATTTTTAATTACAACAAAATTATTTTTAACCAAATAGTTCAACTTTCAACCAAAGGAGAAGAATTTTTAATAAAATGGTTGAAATTTTAATGAAATAGTTCAATTTTTAAGTCAAAAAGACGAATTTTTTTTGAAGACAGTTGCATTTTTCACAAAAGAAGTTCATTTTCAGCCAAAAAAGACTACTTTTCTACCATAGAAGATAAGTTTTAAATGTAAAATTTACAACGCAAGAGTTCATTTTCAACCAAAAATATGACTTTTCCACCAGAAAATATGAATTTTCAACCAGTTAAATGAAACAAACAAGAAACGACTTTTTAACCAAATAGTTGAATCCTCAACCAAATAGAAAAATTTCCAAACAGGAATGATGAATTTTAAACCAAACATGTAATTAAATTTACAGCCAAAGAGGTGAATATCAAACAAAATGAATTTTCAACAAAAAAATTCAAGCCAGAAAGACGAATTTTCTATAAAGCAGTTCAATTTTTAACCCGAAAACGTGAATTTTTATTAAAATAGTTAAATTCTCAACCAAAAAAGATTAATTTTCAATCAATCCTTTTTTTTTTTTACCAAACAGGATGAATGTTTAACCCTCATCACTTACGTGGGGTCAGAATGACCTTAATATCAACTGCAGACTAAAATTTGAATATGATTTTGACAATTTTTTATATACCTCAAGGCAATTTTCATTTAAAAAAAAAATCAGAATCTAATTTCTATATATTAAATAGCGTCTGTGATTTTTTTAAAGTTGAAACCAGGCATACAATCAGTATGGCAACATTTAAAAGTCCGCTGGGATCAATTTGACCCCATGTAAGTAATATGTCATTTTTCAGAGGTATATGTGATAAGGGTTAACCAAGAAGATTAATTTTCTAAAAAAAAAGCGAATTTTCAACTAGAGAAGATCAATTTTCAATTAAAAATATCAGTTTTGAACCAAAACTGAAATTGTTCAGTTTTCAACCAAAGAGTTGTATTTTCAACTAAAGTGACAAATTAAAAAAAATGTGATTTCACCAAAAGAAATCTCAAATTTAAACCCAGAAGCTGATTCGTAGCCTAGAAGATCAAATTGTTCAATTCAAAATAATTGGCTTTTCGTATTGGGTTCTATTAATTCAGTTTGCATTGGAGCAACAAAAAAAAAACAACCAGAAAATGGGGAAGTTCCTTGAAAACAGGGAGAAACAGAGGTTTTCTGGAAAAATTGTGGACCGAGAGGAATATAGAATCATTAAATATATTTTGTAATACTTTACTTATGTTACTTTACTTTCGCTTTGCTAACAAATGTAATCGATATCATTATGTAAGAACTATCACTTAAATGTTAGACTTGTTTATTATAAGTGACTAATTAAATTTACTGCATCGCTGCATCAGAGCCTGGTTTATATTTCCCTGATCATATATATATTTTTAAGAACACTCTAAGTCTAAAGTCTAAAGTTAAATTTAAGAATATTCTTTGGTATTTCCTTCCTCTTGTAGTTGTTAACCTATAGGAGAAAATGATTTTAACGAGGATTTTACACCTGAGTGTAGATGAAAGAAGAACCTGTGCGCAAGCACGGAAAACTCAGCGGCGGGTAACCAGTGACCACTCACCTCGGGTCGGTCTGGTCACGGAGGGGTCTAGAGTTCTAGACTCTAGTCTTTAGTCGAGCGTCGTCTTACGCGCTGCTCGCGTCGCTGCTGCCTTTTATCTTCTCAGTATTTTCCAGTTGCAAACTAAACTCTCTTATCAAAGAGTGCATCGAGTCACACTCGAATCTTATCTAAACTTCGTGTAATCAATCGATGTCGCGAATTGATTTCAACGTCTGCTGGTAGTGTTTTTTTCTAAAAGGTGTGATTTTGAACTCTCTGAAACAAAAAATAGAAACATAAATCATATCTGTTTTATCTACTTCAAAGAGTCGTTGGAATATAAGGAAAGTAATGTGACAGTGAAGTAGTTACTAAGAGGAATAATGTGCATCAGGGCAATTTAGAAGTTGAGATTGAGTGAATCGAGAGAAAGTTTGCCTCTTTAAATATGAAATTCTGTAAAAAGTGCGAGGGGCAGACTCTGCTTCTTGAACAGGTCCAGCTAGAGATCTCATTGTTTCAAAGTGCATCGGCATGCAAGGTAGTGAAAGTGAACGTGTCGTGGATCGGATAATTCTAATATTCTGAACCAAAAAGTCCAGAACTTATCGTCCCTGGATTTCTCTGCTTCGAGAAGTTCTGAGGAACTAATTGCAAAGAGCAACAAAGTGAATCACTCGGAGTTATGCTGTGAATCAGTCTCCGCCTTGGATATCCTGTCCAAAGATGATCGGAAACTGCGGTAGCAATGAAAGCATTCTTGGGTACTTCTCTATCAAAGGTAGCTTGTTCTAAAAAGTCCATTAAAAGTTGATCCCTTTTTATGGAATAGTAGCAAAGTCTGTTGCAATTTTTTTATAAAGTTGAACTGCAGTTGATTAAAACTATAGTTATAATATTATGAATGTAAATCTATAAAAATTGATTGATCACGAAAGAATAATAAGCCGACTATCCTTACTTGTCAATTTGTCGAATCAAGTCAGATGAGAGTACAGTTTCTTGAAAATTAGTGTGCATTATCTAGAAACAATGAACAAAGAAAATAAATGTGGCTTTAGGACAGAAAAAGACGTGTTTGGATTGAGGATTGCGGTAAGATTGAGAGAGATCTCTTTCATTGAATACAGGATGAAGGACTATTTTTGTTGTTTTGCCGCGTCATCTTATTTTCTGCCTTTCTTCAGCACATGACTTCCACCTTAAAAGCACCTTTCGGAGAGATAATCACGGGCTGGAAAGGAGGCAATGAACGTGGCCGTGACTCAGGAGACGATGTCGCTTTGGGCACGTCACGAGAATACAAATCTCTTATTTTTCTTCCCAGATCTGTATGTAACCACGCGATAAATGAATTAGTTATTTCATTGAAATGAATTGTTGTGATTGCATAGTATTGAACATACTAAATTGAGCCTCGCGACTCTGACTGGTTTCGTTTTTTAAAGATTTTCACTAGTCAGACTGGTTTCTCCAGTTGGCTGAAAATTTGAGGGGAATTCGCAATGCCGAGGAGTTTGAATGTAGTCGATGCAATTGCGATACTTATATTTAATGTACTGGACATTGATAAATTTATTATACATCATAGGACAATTACTGTTTGAAATAACCGTGAAGACAACTCTTCACTCGAGCTAAAGGACGTTATTTGACAAATATGGATGAATTAAATTTCTAATGAAGTTTTTAATTAAATATTTGTTGAAGTATAAGGAGAGAAAGTTTTGTTTTTGAAAAATTATGTTTTCGACTTTAGATCCTTTCTTCTAACAATACTTCAGGTTCGTTATATTACTGTGCCCTAAGTGCTTTAGAAAGTTTGCAATGTTCTTCACAAAAATGTGGTAACAGGTAAAACGATCATTACAGAAAGCGTGGGATGTTTAAACAAATTGAATGAAAGATATATGCTTTAATGCGTGCAACAATAGAGGCTAGATCATTTTTCAAAATTGATACGTTTGCACCTTTTGATATCAGACATTATTAATATAATATGTATAACAATGTAAATAATTTTTATTATTTGCACGTGAAGTGGGAATTGCGAAACAAAAATATAAGGAGACAAATGACAAGTAAATTATGATTGTGACAAATGACCGGTTGTACACTTTTAATCAGAAAATAACACCAGAAGAACACGAACTGTCACGTTCTTTCGCAGTATGTGATCATTTCATGTTTCAGATAATATGCTCGGTTAAGTAATCGCAATTACCTTTAAGTCTTTTCATTTGCCTTTGTTTTAATTTGTATATAGATCATTGAACTTGAAAAGAAATTCTATAAATTACTGTGGATATAGCAATACTATAATAGCAGGGTTCATAGTCTTTCCCTCATGTTTTCCCTTTTTTCAAATTCCCCTTTTTTTCTAAAAATTTACCCGTCTTTCCGTTTTCTCTTTAAATATACGATATTTTGAAATACTATTGTTCGTTTTAGATGTACAAAGTTACTCCATTCAAAATTAGATAGAAACAGAAAGTAGTGAAAGTTTTTCTTAATTTGACTAATTTCAAACTAAACGATTATCATTATGTTAGACATATTACAGCAATTATTACCCGACTTTGGAATCACTTAAAGGTTGCTGAAATGGTGTAAAAAGTGCTAAAATTAAAATAATTTTGTTCTTAGGAGTAATGCAAGGAACACAGCATTTTTTATTAATTAAAAGTAAATAAAACGATCATTGCCTTTTTCCCAAGAGTTTTGAGCTAAAGAAAGAATTTTATTTTTCAATTTAATTCTGTAGGCATTTTAACTAATTTCCAATTAGACAATATGTGAATGAATATAATATATTCTACAAAATTTAAAAAAAAAATTACACAATTTAATTTCACGATCCTAATTAATATATTTAAGAAAAAACCCAAGAAATTGTTCGATTAGGAGAAAAATTCAAACATGAAACGAGATTTACAACTCATCTTAATGACGTTTTTCAATTGTACTCAAATTTAATTAGTTTTTGAATTTAAACAATTTCCAAAAACAAGTTTTTAACAGTTCGGCCAATATTAGGCGCAGTTGTAGTTGACGTTAATTGATGCGAAATATTCTTTTTTTAAATATAAACATTCCATATAATATTTAATTAATTTAAAATTTATCAAAATTAATGCAAACTTATTTACCTTATACTTTTTCTTAAATGAAGAAAAATAAGCTTATTTTTAAAAACAAAATAAAACTGAATTTTTTTAACCTAAAATTTAAAAATTATAAAAACTGTTTATCTAAAATTATTTCATTCCGCAGGGTTTGGTTTGAAAATGTTCATAGTTAATTCTTTGAGCTTAACGTTTATTATAATTTTAAACAATTTTCATTTTGTAATATTAAACAATTGAACAATATGTGACAAGCAATATTTATGAAAAAAGTTATGATCTCCAGATAAGTAACAAGTATTGAAATCCATGAAACTAGAATTAATCATTTCTCAAATTATTTAACTTCTTTCAACAATTTTTTCAGATTTGTTAATATTTAAAAATTTGACATTATGGATTTTTAAATATTTTATGTTTTTACTGTTGAAAATAAAAATCCAGGGACGTGAACGCCAAGGTGCATTTTATTTAAATGTTTTTTTTTTCAGGGAAATGTAATGAATAATATTTAGTTAAGTTATGTTCAAGGAATTTTAAATGATTTCTACTTATTTTTATGGATTTTAACGATTTTAAGGGGTTTCAACGAATTTCTATAGAAATTTTGGGGAATAAATTACATTTTATTCTGAGGGATTTAGAAGGATTTCGTCGGATTTTAAAGGTTATACGTTATTTCAAAAGATTCCAAAGAATTTCAGGAAAGTTCATTCAAGAAATGTGTAGAACTCTTAATATTTATAAATTTTTCCGATTTACATTAAAAGTAAGGATAATGAAAACGATTAAAAACATATAAAAATGGTTTATTCAGCAATTTTCATAATAGAGTACTAGAGCCTCAATAATAAATAATTTATTTGAATATTTAAAAGTTTCCTTGTTTTGTAAACTGGAGAAAACATCATTTTAGACAAAGATATAGAACTTACATGCAACCTACTTAGTCTTCAGTTTCCTTACTTTTGCAAGAGACTCCTTAAAAGTTAAGCGGAAGAGTTACTTTGGACGCTTTGCTATTTTCCGTATATGGGTAGGAAACAATTGTGAAAGGTACAATTGCACCTTGTCATAAGCTTACGATTTTCGACTATAAAATTCGCGGCTGGGAAATTATTGTATGCTAATTTGTCTTTCAGCTTTTGAGATTATATAAAAAATGTGAATTAGTGATAACTTATTGGAATTCGGAATAGTTATAGAAGTAGATAATCGTGAATAATTTCTATAATTA
This sequence comes from Belonocnema kinseyi, assembly GCF_010883055.1. Classification (NCBI taxonomy): domain Eukaryota; kingdom Metazoa; phylum Arthropoda; class Insecta; order Hymenoptera; family Cynipidae; genus Belonocnema; species Belonocnema kinseyi. The sequence continues at coordinate 72,583,318 of NC_046659.1, forward strand.
TAGTAAACTAGTTTCGTTCCAGGAAAATTGTGTTTTATTTGCCTCATTTTCCACGCTTGCGACATGATTGGCTTCTACAGAGTTTGACGTATCATCGGTGTGCAGTGTAGGACAGTTGCCTGAATGTATCTTGCATTCCATTCAAAACTCGTCATCCAAGCGTAATTTTACGTGACGGAAAATCCGATTCCGATGCACCGTGCTTCATTTTTGTCCTCATGATGCCCTCTGGTTCAAAGTCGAGATTTTTCCTAGAAATTTGAATCTTCAATTTTCTATGTATTTCGCTTTCTAATCACTCAATATTCAAATATCAAGATAATGAAGCATTAAGTGAAAGATTGTCATTCAAATTCCGAATACAATTAGCAATTAAAATTTTTTAATTTAAATGCGATTAAAATAAAATTTAAAGTCCTATTTCACGCCCAATAATCGATTCAATTTGTAGAATTCCTGAAAATAAAACCAAAAATCCAACGACCGAATTTGGATAACCATCATAAAATGTTTATGTTTTAATTTGAAAAAAGATCAAAAGTTTCCTAAGAAAGAAAATAAAAAAATTATTTTTCAAACAAAAATAAAAAAAGAAAAGTAAGACAACCAACCAAATCCCCTTTCTTCTCCTTTGCTTTTTACTTCTTTCGCCTTTTATTTTTTTATTATTATCAAATTACAACAAAAAAACGTTTGTAAAAAATCTTCACCAACGTTTCGGCACTTATACAGCCCTTATCAAGGCAAGAAAAATTTGAGCAGGCAGGAACGCATTAAAATTAGTAATTTCAGGATGTCTAGACTATCTAGAAAACCTGAAATTTTCAGGGAATTTCTATATACTTGGAAAACCTGGAATTTTCAGGGTCGGTTTTAGTTGAAAATTCAAATATTTGGTTAAAAATTATCATTAGTTGAAATTTGTTTCCTTTTTTGGTAGAAATCAGTCTCCTGTGATGAAAAATAATCCTTTTGTTGGAAATTTCATTATTCTCGTTAAAGACTCATAATTTTAGTTAAAATGTCATGTTTTTGGTTTCAAAATCAACTATTCCAGTGGAAGATTCATCGCTTATTTGAAAACTCGACGTTTTAAAGGAAAATCAATTTTTTTTACTGCAAATTTAACTATTTAATCGTTGTTTGACCATTTATTTTTAAAATTTTAAATTCATGTATTTTCTTTAAAATTCTGCTTCATTGGCAAAAATGGATATTCTATTTCATTTCTGATTAAAACTTAATCTGTTTAGTTTAAAATTCCACTATTTGCTTGAAAAATTGTCTTTTTGTATTTGATAATGCAAATATTTCGTTAAAAATCCATGTGTTTTGTTGAAAAATCGTCTTTGTGGTAGAAAATTAATCTTCTTGGTTGAAAATAAGACTGCTTGGTTCAAAATTAAACTCTTTTCTCAAAACTTATATTTTCGTTTAAAATTCATCTACACCAGATGAAGATTCATCATTTCAGTCGGAAATTAATTAGCTTGGTCGAAAATTTAACTATTTCGTTGCGAATTGGCATTTTTAATTTGAAAATGCAACTTTTTTGTTAAAAATTCATATATTTTTTTTCAAAAATATATTTTTTTTTGTAGAAAATTAATCTTACTATTTGAACATTAATCGTCTTGTTTGAAAATTAATTTTCTTTGCTTGAAAATTCAGGTATTACATTTAAATATTCATCATTTTAGTTAAAAATTAATCTTTTTTCTTGAAAATAAATGTACTTTTTTAGAAGATAAATTAAATTTGTTTTAAAAATAAATCTGTTTTTCTTTGTTGTTGGAAAAATAATGTTTTCAACTAAAAATTTAACTATTATATTTTTGATTGAAATTTGATTTTTTTTAGTTCAAAATTCATTTATTTGTTTGAAAATTGATCCCTTTCTGTTGAAAATTCAACTGTTCGATTGAGAAGTAACGTATTTTTTAGAAAAATCTTCTTTTTGGTAGAAAATTCGACTGTTTGGTTAAAAATTCATCTATCTGTTTGAAAATTCAAATTTCTACATGAAAAGTTAGAAATTTGAACCAGTTAAAATTATATTTAATATAGTGTTGACATTATTTCACCTAAATATGCACTATATTTTAAGTAGATAAAATACAAATGAGTTTGAATTTTTATTCAAATTCATGGAGTTTAGAGACTAATTCAAGAAATTATTAATTACGTTTCTAGCATTATTTCATTATTGTTTTAATATTGAGTAAACACCCTGGATTTTAAATATGTGAAGTTGATTAGTGAGCCAATACAATTTTTTTAGTGTAGTTTTTATAACATTTTTCTCAATTTTTTCTGGAGTAAAGTGTCTTAGGCTCGTAAGTGCTCGCTTTATATGCATAAATTTGCATTTGAATATCTGAATATACATCACATTTCACAGTTGAAAACCCACACATATTGCAAGGGTCTCGTCCTCCTCGTCGAACTTGCAAGAATGTTACGCCTTCGCTCAGCGAATCACACAAATTTATTTTACGGGTCATGTCAAGCGCTAAAGTAGATTTATTGGTTCATTGGTAGCACTCTTGGATCCTTAACGTCTCTACAGACGGTTCTCGTTATAAAATCGTATTTCAAAAATTATAACTGTTATTAGCCGACATATAATTTGTCACACAATCTCGTTTTTGATTTAACAAAACAAAAAAAAGTGAAAATGCTAATAAAATGTGATACTTGGTTCCCTAACTCATTTACAAACAATAATTAAATTGTATAATTATTTCACACGTAAGTTACACATTTGGTGCTTTCAAGATGGAAGAGAAATTGCTACGCGTTTCCGTAAACTGCGTGGGCGGCCATTAACCACTAGAATTCGCGCTAATTTCGTTAATTATCGCAACCAACTTGTGCCTCGGCTTCTGTAGTATTTAACTAACACAGTGTGATAGTTATAGAGTCTGTTCTGAAATTCCCATAAGAGGGAATTTCCTGAGACAAATTTAATTTTCCGTCGTATTGTATAGGCACAAATAGCTAGAGAGGACTTTGTGAAAATTAATTAAATATGTTTTCATAATTTTATTAAATTCTGAAGTTTTTAAAAGCTTCAGTATTTTCATCAAAGGAATTTTTAATAAAATTGCAGGGTGTCCGTTGGACTGAGAACTGACCTGGAGTGTTTTGAGACGGAAAAAAATCGCGAAATGGCAGTCAATTTATTTTTTGACCGGCAATTTTACAAATACAGTTGAACCTGAATTTAGCATTTCCGAGAACTACCGTCGCGTGGCTTGGATTGACGAGAGCAGATGTGGGGGGATGTGCGGCCAGCCCCAAAATTGATATTAAATCCAGGTTTGACTGTATTTAGAAGAAAAATCTGTCCAAGTTCGATTTCAAAGGATTTAAAAATAATTACTTGAATTGTTAACTTTTTCAATTATGACATCATTCAGTTTATAATTCGTAGTTTAAAAATCTTTTACTTAAAAAATTGTCCATTTTAGATTTTGATTTTTAATTTAAAGAATTTTACAATGCAGGCTTGAGGATTTAAACTATTTAAAATTAAAAGCGTTTGAAGTTCAAAAATTTTCGTAAAAAACATTTCAATTTTATCAACATTAAATATAAATAATTTTTTTTCATGAATCTGTACTTGAAGTATTAAAAGGAAACAATCATTTATTCGACAAAACCATTCGAAATCCGTTCAAAATTAAGTATTACTAGATTTTGACGTTAAAAATTAAAACGTTTCAATTCGAAAGTCTTAGTCTTTAAAAAATGTAAACGTCGGATTTAAACTTTATAAACTATTTTTAACTTAAATATAACTTCATAATAATGTATTTGTAATTAAAAGCTTTCATGAAACTAAAAATATTGTTTGAGCCTATGATATTCCATTTCTAATCTATTTAATTTGAAATTTATCATTAAAAAAAAGGAATAATCATTGAATATTTTGTAATGTTTGAATTTTTATTTAAGACGAATGAATTGCAACCAAACATTTAATAGTAAACAATTTTAAAATAAATTGTTTGACGTAGAAAGCTTTGAATCTTTAAAAATTCGAAGTGCTTTTAAACTTTGAACGTTATAATTTTAAATGTTCTGTTTAAACAGTGATTAATTTCTAATTAAAATTGTTCAATTTTGGTTTGTTAATAGCAATTGAACACTTATTATTTGTAAAAAAATAGGGTAATTTTAAGAGGTATTAGTAGTTTTGTAAAGATTCAAAATTAATTTAAAACTTGAAATTATTTCAAATAATTTAAACAAAGTGTGTACCGATAAAATTTGGCTATTCGGTCCAAAATTTCGGTGCAAATAGACACATCCTGATTTAAAATAAAATGTAGGTTTTTTGCAGATTTAAAAAAAATAGGAACTTTAAGCATTGTGTAAGGTATAAAAAAATAAAAACATTTTTGTAAGATTTCTAGGAAAATTGGAAATAATCTTTCATTTTGGAATATTATTTAAAAAGAATATTCAGAAAGATTTTTAAAGATTTTTAAAAATTGCAGGTGGAACAAAGTGGAATAAATTTTAAAAACACTTCTAATTTTGTCACGATTTTGAAATAACATTTTGAAGCTTCTCAAGGTCGTTGAAACTATTTAACATGGAAATGACTTAACTTCTAATTTAAGGAGTGTTTAGTTAAAAAATATTAATTTTTCAAGTTTCTGGCTTAAAATTCTTTAAAATAATCTCATTTTGAGAATTTTTAAGTTTATTGTTTCTTTAATTTAGAGCATTGCAAATGATAACGTGGATTTCAATTTTTAGAATTATTTGAATCTTTGATCTAATTAACGTTCAAAAGTTAAAAAATTCTCAATATTCCAGTTTATCTGCATCTCAAAAAAAAATGTTAAATAGAAAAGTGTCAGTACTTTGAATTTTTCACGTGTAAATTATTGAGCAGCTGAATGCAGAATTGTTGAAGTAAAAAACTTAAAAACTTTAATTTCAAAACTTTAAAATTCAAGAGTTCCATTTTGAGTGCTCTAATTGGTAGTTTATTTTTTATAACTGCTAATGGAAAAATGTTTAGCTTTAGAGTTTTAATTTGTTAATTTTATTGACCGTGAAAAATATTTGCGAACCCTTGAAATGACCGGGAATTTTTTTTTTTATTGAAAAAAGCCACCCTGAATTCTCTATTTAATTTTTATTTTTAGTCTACATAAAAGTATTTGTTTTCCTTGAACTTTTATTTGATGAAAAACATATTTTTCAAAAGAGTGATTCAGTCTACTATGAATTATTAAGGCTCTTCGTTTAATGTCCAACTGTCGATGAGAGTTATTGCTTTGGAATTATGGTACTTTGCTTGGCTCTCTAAATGTAAATCAGACTTTGGCAAGAAGACACTTCTTATAATTCGATTTTTTATTTTTGTTACAGATTCACAAGATGTCGATCTGGACGCCATCCTTGGAGAACTCTGTGCATTGGAGAGACGATGCGACGGGGATATTGCTGCAACGCCCGTGTCCGACTCTCAGAGACAAGGACGCCCGGGTAGCACGAGGATCAATCCCGGAGAAAATACAGAGATTGGAAAAAATGAAGGAGGTGAGTAACCTCGATTTTATTTATATTTTGTATAACACACTTCGAGGAAATACGTGCATCAGTGTATAATTGTACATGCACACTGTGAACTGTATGCGGCTTAAAATGGTACTTAAAAATAAAATATTATAATATTATCGCAGCTTCCAAGAGTCAGGGATTTTGAGAAAAAATACTAAAAATCAGGGAATTTCTATAAGAAATAACTGTAAAAAATGCAGTCTCTGTTTTAAGATATTCACTCTTGTCACTTTTCTTTCAATAATAACTATTTCTGAATTGTCTTGAATTATTTTGAAATATTTCAGCGTACTTTGAAAGATTCCGATAAATTTGTTATTGATTTCAATAATCTGAACTGATTTTCAAGATTTTCGGGTGTGTTCAAAATCTGTAAAGAATTTTTCAAGAGCTTTTAAATATTTAAATAGGATTAAAAAAATATTTCAAAGAACTTGTTAATAATTCAAGAAATTTTAAAAGATTCTAAGGAATTTTTTGTTGATTACAATCATTTGAACGGATTTCAAAGCGTTCGAAATATTTTAAAATCAAGAATTTTCTATAGGTTCGGAAGATATATTTTAAAAGATATTACGGGATTTTATAACGTTTCTTAGAATTTCAATTATTGTATTGGATTTTTCTAAAGCTCTCAAGGTATTTCAATAAGTTTTCCAGGATTTCACCAAATTTCACGGGAGTTAATAATATTTTAGTGGATTTCAAAAAATTTATTCAAAACAAGTGAAGTACTTCGTAGAGTTTCTAAGATTTGAAGAGATTTTAAATTATTTTTTAAAATTCACACTGAATTCTTATTTCATTTATCCTGAATTTTTTTAATTCCTTGGAATTCTTTCCAATTTTTTAAAGTGAAATTCTTCTAAAATGAATCAATTCTATTAAATTTAATGGATTAAATTTTTTTTTAGTTTTCATCTAATTGATTTTGAGGACCAGGTGATTTGAAATATATCAAGAAATTATCACAATCCGCAAAAAATTACTAGGAATTTTTAAAGTTTTTAAAGAATTTGAAATATTTTCCGTTTTTTAAAGATTTCAATTAATTTTTAATTGATTTCAGTTATTTAATGGCATTTCGAGGGATTTGAAATGTTTTAGAGTATTTTGAAACATTCCCAGGAATTTACAAGAGCTTTCAAAAGTTGCAAGGAACTTCAAAAGATATCAGAGAATTTTAAATATTTTAGGAAATTTTAAACAAATCCCAGAATTTTTTTACTTAATCCAATAGTTTGAAAAGATTTTAATGGTAGAAATATTTTAGGATATTTAAAAATGTTCCAAGGTTTCATGTAATTTTACGTAATTTTATAATATTGTAGTGAATTTCAAAGAATTTATTTACAAGAAATGAGGGATTTCGTAGGGTCTTAAAGATTGCAAGAGATCTTAAAATATTTCTTGCAATTCATATGGAATTTGCTTTAAACTCCCTTGAATTAAATTTGTATACATTTTCAGAAACAAATTTGTTCAAGTTTAACTTTAACATAAAAAAATCAGACGAATTGTTATGTGTTAATCATGATACAATTTAGTTTACAAAGCGTAATTTTAGAATCTTCCATTTCAAAATGCCTTTTTAAAGACTTAAAAATTAAAAATTAGAAGCGTTTGAAATTGATAATTTTGGAGAAAATAAAAACATTTTTGGTTAATCAACTGTGAATACATAAATTATAATGATTTTTGAAATTTAACTGTACATTAAGGATTAACAAGTGAATAATAATAACATTTATTTTATAATTTAAAAATAACTACAATTGCTTAATATTTAGAAACATTTGACCGTTCATTTGAAATCAGTAATTAGAAAGCAAATATTGAAAATTAAACAAGAAACTTTTAATTTTACAGTTTTAATTGTTCAATTTGAAAAGTTTTAATTTGTAAGTAAAATTTTTGAATTTGGATGTATAAACAAATATTGAACACCTACTATTCGTAGAAAAAATTCGAGTAATTTGAAAAGATATTAAGAAGTTCTGAAAAAATGGCCTAATTTGACACAAAATATAGATTTTTTCGGATTTCTAACTACAAATTTCGAAGATTTTTAAGAATTGGGAAAGGATTTAAAAGAATAAAAAACATTCTCTTAAGATTTCCAGAAAATTAAAAATGATTTTATTTAAAAAAAATTAATTTTAAGAGAATATTTAAACAGATTTCCAAAATTGTTAAAAATGAATTTGGAATAATTTAAGGTAATATGTTTAACTAGGCAGAATTTTTTTAAACTTTAGAAAAGTTTTGAGGAAAAACACAAAAAATTTCTAAAATGTTGTCAACGTTTCTTATAGATGGGTGGAAGACTTGCAAATTATCAAAATAATAATTCCAATTTCGATGAAAATTAAAAAAGTTATATACTTTTGAAAATTTAGAAAATGTTCAGAAAAATAGAAAAAAAATATTTTTCTGATAGATGAGGAAGTTTCATTTAAATTCGTCACCATAGATATCAATTTTTTTAAATCTATTAATATGGAAAATATCAATTTTCGATGTAAAACATCAGCGTAACCTAAAATTGTTAAAAAATTTATGTTTTGGGTTGAAAATTTTATGTTTTGATTAAGAATTCTTGAATTTTATTCAAGATTCGTCATTTTTGCTAGTAATTTAATATTTATGTTAAAAAATTCTTCTTTAGTTGAAAATTCGACTTTTTTCAGAATCCTTGAATTTTGTTAAAAATTCGTCTTTTTGATAGTAAATTAATCTTTGTTTAAAAATTGGTCTTTTATAGTTAAAACTTCAACTTCTTGGTTGAGAATTCCTAAATTTTCCTGAAAATTGATCTTTTTAGGTACCAAGATATTATTCTTTTTGTTGAAAGTTAATCTTTGTGATTAGAAATTTAACATCTAGGTTTTAAAGTCGAACTACTTTCTTAAAAATTAAAAAAAGTCTTGAAAATTCAACTTTTTGTTTAAAAATTGTTGTATTTTATTAAAAATTTATCTGTTTTGGTAAAAAGATGATATTTTATAGTTGATAATTCATTTTTGTTCAAAAATTACTTTAGTAATTGAAAATTTACCTCTTCTATTTTTTATCGAAAATTGTTCTTTTTTAAGTAAAAATTCAATTTTTTTGTTTAAATTTAACTATTTTGTTAAAAATTTGTTTTCTGTCGGTAGACATTTTTTTGTTTTGTTTAAAAATTCATCTTTTTGGTTAAAAATTGAACTTCTTGGTTGAGAATTCTTAAAGATTATTGAAAATTCATCTTTTTAGGTACCAAGATATTATTCTTTTTGTTGAAATTTCATCTTTGTGATTAGAAATTTAACAACTAGGTTTTAAAGTCGAACTACTTTTTTAAAAATTGAAAAAAAGTCTCTTGAAAATTCCACTTTTTGTTTGAGAATTCTGGAATTTTATTGAAAATTCATCTTTTTTGGTAAATAGATAATTTTTTATAGTTGAATACTCAACTTTTTGGTTGAGAATTCTTGAATTTTGTGAAAAATTCGTTTTTTTCGGTAGAATTTTTTTTATTCATTTTTTTGGATAAAAATTATTTACTGGGGTTTTAACTACTTTTTTTAAAATGCATTTTTTGGTTGAGGATTCAAAGATTTATTTAATTATTAATCACTTCTTTGGTTGTAAATTGAACTGTTTTGTTGAAAATTCCATTTTATTTTGTTCGAAAATTTCTTTGGCAATTGAAAATTTACCTCTTTGATTTTTTATCGAAAATAGTTCTTTTTCAAGTAAAAACGCATTTTTTTGTTAAAATTGAACTATTTTCTTAAAAATTCGTCTTTTGTGAGTAGAAAGTTCTTTTTTTTTTGGTTTGAAAATTCATGTTTTTGGTTAAAAATTAAACAACCAGGGCTTTCAATAACTTTCTTAAAAATGCGTTTTTTGGCTGACGATTCACAATTTTAGTTAAAAATGTTTTGAAATCTATTCTATTTTAGTTTAAAATTCATGTCTTAGTTAGAGAGTTCTTTAATTTAATTGAAAATTCGTCTTATTTTGGTAGTATGTTAATATTTTTGTGATTAAGAATTCTTCGTTTTCAGTTGAAAATTCAACTTTTTGGTTGAAAATTCTTGAATTTTGTTAAAAATTCTATTTTGTTTTTGCAGGGATGCGCACTGATAGTCCTGACAATGACAGCGCGTTTTCGGACACAGTGTCGATGTTATCAAGCGAGAGTTCGGCGAGCAGCAGTGGCTCAGGACACAAGCCACCTCAGACCGCCATGCACACAGCCCCTCAACAGCAATCACACCAGCTTGTCGGTAAGTAATATCAGCCTCATTAGCCAGTTCGTTAAAGCCAGCCCATCAGCTGCAAATAAGAAGCCAAGTGTAAATAAGCTTCTATCTTCCTGATCTGAAGCCAAGGCAAGGCGCCTTTACCCATCATCGCTGATCTCATTCCCAAAGAAAGTAAGAAACTAAATAGATCCCTTTGAATTGTACAGATGCCGCTAGTCGAGCGAAGGCGGAGAAAATTCGCTTGGCGCTCGAAAAGATGCGAGAGGCGAGCGTACAGAAGCTTTTCATCAAAGCATTCACTCTCGATGGAAGTGGAAAAAGTTTGCTCGTAGACGAGGGCATGAGTGTTGCTCATGTTTGCAGACTACTTGCTGACAAAAACCATGTTCCTATGGACCCCAAGTGGGCTGTCGTCGAGCATCTTCCTGATCTCTTCATGGGCAAGTCTCTTTCATTTCTTTTATCATCAGCAATTCAGCAAAGTATATTGCAGACCAATCATAGATTTATTTCCGACTCCCAAATTAAATATAATCTTTCATTTCAACAGAGAGGGTCTACGAGGATCACGAACTGCTGGTGGAGAACCTACTTCTCTGGACCAGAGATTCAAAGAACAAATTGCTCTTCGTCGAGAGGCGGGACAAGACACAACTATTCCTCACCCCGGAACGATTTCTTCTCGGACCCTCGGACCGAAGTGGTGGAGAATACGACGATCATTCCCGCAACATTCTCCTAGAAGAATTTTTCTCTAGCAACAATGTCGGTGTTCCCGAGGTCGAAGGACCTCTTTACCTAAAATCCGACAGTAAAAAAGGCTGGAAGAAGTATCATTTCATCCTGAGAGCTTCGGGTCTCTATTACTGGCCGAAAGAGAAGGCTCGTACTGCGAGGGACCTGGTCTGTCTCGCAACATTCGACGTGAACCAAGTCTACTATGGTGTCGGCTGGCGGAAAAAGTACAAGGCTCCCACGGATTTCTGTTTCGCCGTGAAACATCCCAGACTCCAGCAAGCCAAATCGACCAAGTACATCAAGTTCCTCTGCGCGGAAGATAACGCTGCCCTCGAGAGATGGATGGTTGGCATCAGACTGGCCAAGTATGGTCGACAATTGATGGAAAATTATAGAACCTTGGTGGATGAACTCGCGCAAGAAGATCTGGATCTTCTCGCACACGCGCGATCTTGTTCAGTCAGTTCTATCGCAATTCCGCAAAACCAGACTCAGTACAACACGACGAATGATAATGCGAGACAATTCACGGACACTACCAGGCATAATGGAGATACCGGCAGGCAGTACGAGAATCAGAGACAGAGTTACACGAGCGATGGGAGGCTGAGCAGAGCGAGTAGTTCGAGTTCCAGTGGCTGTTTGTCGGATGGGGCGCCCAGCAGTTGTGAAGTTGCATTCGAGTGTGGCGAGTTTCCGACGGGGACGATCAAGAGGAAGCCCTCGATGAATCCGAAGCTGCCGCTGACCTCGATCACGAGGCAACTGAAGGAGGTTGGCGAGACTGTCAGGGACGAGCCTGATGCTTGTCCGAGTCCAACGAGTTCGGGATCGGGGACTCTGACGAGGAGACACAGTCGGCGAAGAAGTGGAACGGATTCCGATGGTTCCGGGACCTTGAAGAGGCATCACAGGTCGGGAAATGTCACTCCGGTTAGTCCCTCGCCGGGCACTCCGGTTAGAGAGAGATCGAGTCCTTTAAATTATAGTAGGAGCGAAAGTCAGGAATTGAAGACGCCAACTAGTCCGATCCAGCCATGCATGGTGAGTTATGAGGGCATTTTTTAAAAAATAAAATATATAATTTTGTTCATTTTTAACCTGAAAATTTTTAAAATTCTGGTTTTGGTTTAATATTGATTGTTTTTAGTTGAAAATTCAGGTATCTTGTTGCAAGCTGCATGTATTTTTTTGGTAATTCACCTGTTTCTTTGCAATATTTTCTCTCCCTTATTGTGAGAAAAATATTTTTCAGGGATAAAGGCAACTCTTGTTGAAAATACCTCTTTTTTTAGTTGAATTAACATGTTTTTGATTAAAAATTAAAATCTTTTTTTGTTGAAATGTGAACTACTGAATTTTTTCTGTTCAGAATCCTTTTTTTTTATGAATATTTCATTAATAGGTTAAACGTTAAACTCTTTTGATAACAATTATTTTTATTTAATGTTTATCATTTCAAATGAAAACTGAGATTTTTTGTTGAAAATTTGTTTTTCCTTAGCTGACAATTTATTTTTTCACTTGAACTATTTTGTTGAAAATCAGTTTTTTTTCTTTTTTTTGGAAATTAAATTTTATTAAATGAAAATGTAATTATTCGAATTGAATACTGCGTCACTTTAATTAAAATTTATCTCTTTGTTTGTATATTAATTTTTGTAACTAAAATTTTGCTATTAATTTTTGGTTGACAATTTATCTTTTGTAGTTAATAATTCATGTATTTTGTTGGCCATTCGTCTTTTTTAGTAGAAATTTGATCTTCTTGATTGAAAATTCACATTTTGGTTGACAATTAATCTGCTTGATTAAAAAATTAACTGTTCCAGTTGAAGATTTAACATTTCATTTTAAAATTCACCTTTTTTGTTTGAAATTCCACTACTAAATTTTTGATCGAAAATAAATCTTTTTCAGTTCAAAATCTATCTTTTCGATTGAAAATTGGCCCTTTTTAGTTGAAAATTTGCCTTTTGTTTTATTAAAAAATTTAACTCTTGTTTAAAATTCATGTATTTTGTTGATCGATAGTCTTTTTTAAGTAAAAAATTAAGCTTTTGATTTGGAAATGTCTCTTATTCGTTAAAAATTCAAGTATTCTAGTTAAATGTTCATCATTTTATTTGAAAAATGATCTTTTTCGTTGAAAATCCCACTATTCTAGTTGAAGATTCATGATTTTAGTCAAAAATTCATCACTTTGTTCAAAAATGTAATTATGCTTTTATACATTGTTTTGGTTTTTGTTAATTTTATTTTGTTTTTACTGCAAATGTAACTATTCCAATTGAATATTTTATTATTACATATTTATATAACTGGAGATTTTTCTCTTTTAGTTAAAATTTCGTCTTTTTGGGTGAAAATTGATAATTTTCATTGAAGATTAAACTTTTTTGTTAAAAATTCGTCTTTTTTTATTAAAAAATTAATTTGTTCTTGTCTGTAAATTTACCTATTCCATTGTTGATCGTAAATTGATGTTTTAGTTCACAATTCTTTATTTTGATTGGAAATTAAACTATTTTGTTAAAAATTCTTTTTTTTTCGTTGATAATTTATTTTTTCTTATCTGAAAATTTTAATATTCTTTTTTTAATCGAAAATTGATCTTTTACTTCAAAATTCATCACTTTAATTGAAAATTCAACTGTATTGGTTAAAGATTTTTAATTTCAGTTAAAAATTCATCATTTTGATTGGAAATTAAACTATTCTGTTAAAAGTTCGTTTTTTTTTAAATTAATTTTCTTTTATCTGAAAATTTAACTATTCCATTGTTAATCGAAAATTGATGTTTTAGTTCAAAATTCGTAATTTTGATTGAAAATTTAACTATTCGATTGTTGATTGAAAATTAATGTTTTAGTTCGCAATTCTTTATTTTGTGAAAAATTCGTTTTTGTTTTAAATTTATTTTTTCTTATTTGAAAATCTTACTATTTATTTTTTAATCGAAAATTGATGTTTTACTTCAAAATTCATCACTTTGATTGAAAATTCAACGTATTGGTTAAAGGTTTTAGATTTTAATTAAAAATTCATCATTTTGATTGAAAATTAAACTAGTCTGTTAAAAATTCTTTTTTTTTTGTTGAAAAATAATTTTTGTTGTATTGAAATTAAATTTGATTATTTAAAATTTTATTTATTTTAGTGCGAAATTTAACTATTTTTTTTAAAAAATGCATGTATTTTGTTGAAAAATCGTATTTTTGACAGATCTTTTTTAGTCGAAATTTAACAAATTAGTATCGGAATTAATTTGATCTAAATATTTACTGAATTTTTAACATCTTTTCCATGATTTCAGAAAATATCGTAATAGAATATCACGAATTTTATAATATTTTAGTGCATTTTAAAGAATTTATTCATGAGGAGTGAGATATTTTGTAGGGTTTTAAAAATTTGAAGAGATTTGGAATTCATCCTAAATTTTCTTGAATTTTATGAATTCACTGGAAGCTTTTTTATTCACTTGAATTTCTATAAATGCATTTTTTAAAGCTTAACAAAATTTAAAGACGCTTAAATAATTTTTAATAATTTAGTTTATTTAAAAAATTTTTTTAAATATTTATATTGATTTCAGCCATTTAATGGGATTTAAAATACTTGAGGATATTGTAAAAAAAATTATAAGCATTTTCAAGTGTTTTAAAAAGTTTCAAGGACTTTCAAAAGATATACTAGGATTCGAAATATTTTCGAAAATTTTAAAAGATACTCAAATTTTTGTATTGCAGTAGTTTGAACTTATTTACATTCAATTTATTTATTTTATTGTAATTTTTTATTCATTTTTTTCGTTTGAAATTTTTTTCAAGCTAGAAATATAACTGTTCTAATTGAGTATTTCATAATTGTAGTTAAAAATGAATCTTTTTGGTTAAAAATTAATTTTTATAAAATGAAAATTTAACAATCCAATTTTCAGTTGACAATTTTTTTTTGAAAATGCATGTATTTTGTTGAAAATTGAACTTTTTGGTAGAAATTACTCTATTCTGGTTAAAGATTTAACATTATATTTGAAAATTGAATAATTTTAGTTAAAGACTAATTTGTTTGGTTGCAAATTTGTGGTTTTTTATGTGGTAAATTAATTTTTTTTATTTAAAAATTTAGCTTTTTGTTGAAAATTGATCTTTTTCTGTTCAAAATCTAACTATTTAGATGAAGTTTTTTATTCTATAGTTCAAAATTCTAAAATTAATTGAATTTAGTTAGTTGGCATTGTTCGTAGCGCCTCTTGTGGAAAAACGTTTAAATACAAGTTTTCCAAATGGTATTATTTCTAAGTAAAAGCTTATAAAATGAAATAATTTTATTTTAAATATAGGAATCGTAAATTTCAATTATTTAAGATTATAAGAAAATTTCGAAAATAGCAAGAATTTGAAACGTTAAAAATGAAATATTTTCCAAATACAAAGTTGACAATTTTAGCATTTACAATTCAAAGGAATTTAAACTGTATTATTTTTAATCAAAGGCGTTCCAAATTGAAAAATGTTAGATTAACATTTTCTTTTAAATGGAAAATTTTGTAAGAAAGAAGTTGAAATTATATAATTTCTATTTGAAAGCGTTTAAAATTGAACAATCTTATTTTGAATCGAAGAATCTCGAACCTGAATAATGTAAGATTAAAATTTAAGAAATGGGACAAGTTAAAGACTACATTTTAAAATTAAAATTACATCTTTCTTGGATAAAAATGCAACTGTTTCGTTAGAAGTTTCTATTATACTATTTTCTTGAAAATTTAATTTTTTTTTAAATTTATATTTTGGTATTGAAAATGAATTGAAATCTTTTTCTGGATGAAAGTTACAGTTATAAAAAAAATTTGTCGCTTTTTATTACAAATTTATCGGTTTTGGTTAAAAAATTAATCTTTTTCGGATAAAGGTGCAACTATTTGGTAGATAATTCAACTGTTTTGTTAAAAATTATGTTAAAAAAATGCAATTGTTGATACTACAGAGTAAAATTGAATCTTTTTTTAAATGAAAACTCAACTTTTATTTGCAATTAAAAATTTTTCCTTAAGAGACATCTCATCTTTTTTTTTATAAAAATGCTACTATTTGGTAGAGAATTCAACTAATGTTGTTAAAAAGTCATCCTTTTTAGTTAAAAATTCGTCTTTTCGGATTGAAAATTCAATTTTTTCGTAGAAAATTTCTTGTTTAAAAATTAATATTTTAATCGTGCAAGTTCGACTCAAATCGTTTTCAACAGAAAATTCAACTATTTTTCTAACAATTTATCTTTTTGATTTGAAACTTGATCTGTTTTAGAAGAAATTAAATTTTTTAAACGTGGAAACGACACTTTTTGGTTAAAAATCACTTCTTTGTTTGAGTATTCAACTAATTTGTTTAAAAGATTAGGTTTAAGCCTTTTGTTAAGAAATCACTTTTTTTGTCTAGTTGAAAGTGTAACTGTTTAGTGGAATATAGTTGTTTTCTTTTGTTTCAAATTCATTTTTTCAACAGAAAATACAACTTTTCCATTTTTTAAAGATTGATCTTTTTTAATTAAAAATTCGGCTTTTTTAGTAAAAAAAAAAAAAATTTAGTTTGAAATTTCATTTTTGTTGGGTAAAAATGCAGCAGTTTCGTTAAAAATTAATTTTTTGCCTAAAAATTCATATTTTTTGTTTGAAAATTCAATTTTTATAGGGAAAATTTGTCTTCTGACTTGAAGGTTAAAAATCCATCTTTTATAGTAGAAAAGACCTTTTTTTTTAAAAACTAAATTAATAAATTTGTGTATGAAAAACTGTTTTTATTCTGTTTGTAGAATATTCTATATTAAAAAAGTATTACAAGATTAAAATCCTGGTATTTGAATATTAATGGTTTGAAATGAAAAATTAGTCAAGAAAAAAAATCAGGGAATTTCGAAAATGTTCTCAGTTTCGCATTTTTCCGCAAGAGATGCTACGAGTTGAGTAGATTAAAACTAACTAAATTCAAATTCACGGGTCCAATATTTCTGGGAATGGGTTCTCCTTATACTAACTTCGTGACCATAACAGATACACTTCATTCTCGATCATTTTAAAAATTATTTTATTAACCTTATCCTGTTTTTCTTTCAGATGGACTCCATCACATCTCTGCCACCTCCACCTTCACCATCCAGGGTCTCGGAAGAAATAGAATCAGACAGCGAGCCTCTACCTCCACCACCACCCGAGATGTTCCGATCAAATCTCTCTCTCGATTCTCTACCGCCTCCACCAGCACCTGGAGAACTCCCAATGTGCAGCTCCCCCGACCTGAGCGGCTCATCTCTAAGTTTAGCCTCTCTGCCTCCACCGCCAAGTCCCCTCGTCGGCGGCGAAACTGGAACGATTCGTCGTGCCAAACCCAAACAATCCACTCCCACGAATTCCCTCTCGCCAAACAGCACACCAACTCACGTGCCATCAAGGCCCGTGAATCCAATTTACTCGAGTACAAACTCCCCAATCAATCAAAACTGCGTCTCGCCGACCCAGACCAATCAAATCTACAATCCGGGTCACACCATCAGCGTAAGAAACTCCTCCCCGCACAATTCCTACTCGGACTCAAACTGCAGCACACCAACTTACGCCCCAAGTTCGCCCAGCTTCGGATCCCCGCCGCCATTTATCCCGCCACCAGCCTACGGACTCGCGAATCACGTCAGTCAGCACCTTTCGCGGCAAAACTCGAAAAACGAGCCGATCTACGCTGGCCAGCCGAATTGTCTGCAGTCGATAAGGCCCAATCCCAACATGGACACTGTGAGGCGAAGCGCGATGAAGCAAGGCACGAGTCATTATGCAACTCCGCCCTATTTGGCTGAGCTGAAAGCCTCATCAAGTCCCCAGTCCCAGAGGCGAGTCACCATCCAGGAGCCGCCAATCTCGCCCAAATCGAAAACCGGAACTGGCAAGAAGATCACCTTCAATTTACCGCCTCAGCAGGAACCTGGAAGTCCAGCCTTGCCCCAGAGGAAGCCGATGCCTCCGCGAAGATCAGACAGCACTGTCTTGACTCCGCCGAAGAAGCTGGCCGCCTCCGATCAGGCGCCGCCCGGCGACTTCTTGAAGGACCTTCAGAGGGTGATGAGGAAAAAGTGGCAGGTTGCCCAGAAGTGCAAACTCGATTCCACAACCACGCCTCACGAGGTGCTGGGGTTCAGGGATCCTCCACCCGCTGTCGCCGACTACCGAGAGACGAATGTTTCCAACTGGGTTCAGGAGCACTATGGCTGCGACAATCTCTATGAAAATGTCTACAACACGGATCCGAACGCTCCAGTGGAGTATGCCTCGAGTCCGGCCAGACAACCTACCGTCAGATTTGCTGATCAGAGTCTAAGTATTAATATTAACAGTTCGATCGCGGGCAAAAGAAGACCACCACCTCCGCCGCCGAAGCGAGCGGAAACCACACAATTGACGACGAGAGCGATGCACTGACAGTAGCAGATAGTCCAGCCCCATCCCGAGAGGAGATGGTACTGCTGCATTTGTAGCTGGTGGAAGCACTGAGTCGTCTTTGAATTTATAGATTTTTTCCAAAAATCTTTTGCGACTTTTCCCGATTCATTATTAAAAAAAATTGTAGCTTAAACTTTGGTCAAGAGAAACGAGGAAGAATTGAAGCCTCCGCGGACATAATGTTGGATCAAGACATATTTTGTATACGTGGCGTTGAAAAGAGAATTGGAATCTTTGCTGGATGAAAATTCTACTTTTAAATTTTTTTTTTTTTATTATTGAAAATTCATCTCCTTTTAAAGAAATTTAATCTTTCTTGGATTAAAATTCCAACTGTTTTGTTAAAAAGTCATACTTTTAAAATGAAAATTCTACTGTTTTGTTGAAGTTGTACTTTTTGTTGAAAATTTATATTTTGGTGTTGAAAAATGAACTGGAATCTTTTGTGGATGAACGTTTGACTTCAAACAAAAAAGTTTGTCTTTTTTTTTTTTATTAAAAATTTATCTGTTTTAGTTCAAATTTAATCTTTTTGGGATAATAATTCAACTATTTGTTAGAAAATTCAAATATTTTGTTAAAAATTCATCATTTTTGGTTTAAAAAATTCGTCTTTTTGCATTTGAAAATTAAATTTTTTACGTAAGAATGTATTTTTTGTTAAAAATTCATATTTTGATCGTCAAAAGTCGACTGGAGTCTTTTTTGGATGAAAATTCGACTTTGTTCTTGAAAATGTAACTATTTCGTAAAAAATTGACTTTTTCTTGAAAATTGATATACTTTACCCTATTTTCAAGTCACTAATTAGTCACTTTTTCAAATGAAAAGATCACATTAGTCACGTTTCATTCAAAAAATTAGATTCCGAGAAATTTTCAGCAGATTTCATTAATTTTGAAGTGATTTTAAAGCTTTTGAAATATTTTAGAATAAAGAATTTTCTAGAAATTCTGGAAGATATGGAACGGATTTCACAGGACGTATGAGGTTTTAAAATATTAAAAAAGATTTAACGTTATTTGATTAGATTTCCGATCATTTCAAAGATTTTCAGAAATTTCAAAACTCTCAATGTATTTTAATACGTTTTTCGATAATTTCAGAAAATATCATAATAGAATTACCCGAGATTTTATAATATTTTAGTGGATTTTAAATAATTTATTCATGAGAAGTGAGGTTTTTTTGCAGGGTTTTAATGATTTGAAGAGATTTTGAATTCACTCAGAATTCTTATTAAAATTTACCCTAAATTCTTTGGAGTTCTCTTGAATTTTATTAATTCACTTGAATTTCTCAAAATTTATTCTACTTAATTCAATTAATTTTTTTGAATTTTTAAAAGTTTTAATTTAATTGACCCTGAGCTAAAACTGATAAAATCATCAAATAATTTGAAATATTTTAAAGAATTTTTTTCAAATTCGTTGGCATTTTCAAGAGCTTAAAAAATTTTAAGGCGTTTAAATAATTTTAAACTATTTAGTTTATTAAAAAAAATTACAAATAAATTTTTTATTGAAGGCTTTCAAAGACTGAAATATTTTTGGGTATTTCAAAAGATTCCAAGGCATTTTCAAGAGATTTAAGCAATTTCAAGGGATTTCCAAGGATTTAAATAATTGTAAGGGATTTTAATAGATTTTAAAGAATTTTTACAACACATTTATTGGAATTCATTTAAAATTCGCCCTAAATTCTTATTAATTGATCCTAAATTATTTTGAATTCTTCTAAATTAACTCAATTCTACCCAATTCAATTAATTATTCCATATTTTTTATTTTTTTTTTAATTCACTTGATTGCTTTTTAAATTCGACTTGATTTTTTATAAATTTCATCTAATTATTTCTCATTTCTTTTAAATTTTTCTGAATTCACTTAAAATTTAATTTAATCAATCAAACTTTTTTTCGATTCTTAAAAATTATTTAAATTCATTTGAATTCTTTTGAAAATAACTTGAATTGTTTTGTAGTCACTTCTTGTGTTAGAAATTAGTAGGGTTTGAAAGATTTGAAGAGATTTGACATTTTTGTTGGAATTCACTCTGAATTCTTTGGAATTCTTTTTATTATTTTTTTAAATTACTTGAATTCTTCTAAACTCACTCAATTGTACTTAATTCATTAAATTATTTTTGAATTTGTATGGAATTCATCGCCTTTATCTTAAATTCCTCTAAATGCATTCGAGTTTTACAGAAATCGATGGAATTTTTTTGATTTTTTAACATTTTTCCAATTCAATTGAATTATTTTAAATATAAATTGATTTATTCTGAAATTTTCTAAATTTATCCTGAATTTTTATTATTAAGAATTTAGGGCGAATTTTAAATAAATTGTAAAAAGTATTTGAAAATCTCTTTAAATCTTTGAAACGCTACGAAATCCCTCGTTTTTGGTGAATAAATTTGTTCAAATCCATTAAAATATTAAAATTCCTGGGAATTATTAAAGCCCTTGAAAATTCTTTGAAATTCTTTAAATCTCTTGAAAATGACTTGGAATCTTTTAAAAAACTCTACAATATTTCAAAGCCTTTCAAATCCCATTGAATTATTGAAAACAATTAGAAATTTGTATTGTAATGTCTAAAAAAAATGTCAAATTTCAGATTTTTAAAAATATTTATAAATCTCTTGACATTTTTTTAAGCTCTTGAAAATACCAAGGAATTTGAAAAAAGAATTAGTTCAATAAAAGCTTTTAAAAATAAATAAATCCATTGAATTAAGTAGAGCTGTGTAATATTAGAAGAATTCAAGTAAGTTAAAAAAAATTTAAAGGAATTTTGACGAATTAAAAGATTTTATAATAAATTAATAAGAATTCAGGGTAAAATAAAAAAAATAGAATAAATTTAAATCTCTTCAAGTCGACTAAAATGTTATTAAGTCTCGTAAAATTTTAAGAAGTCTGACGATATTTCTTGAAATTCGGGAAAATAAATTTTCTAGAATCTTTAAAAGTGAATACCTTTAAAATATCTTAAAACCTGTAAAATCGATCCATATCTTTCGAAATTCCAGAGCATTCTTTTTCCTAAAATATACAAATCAAATCTACTTCTGAAGAGAGAATATTTGAATTTTGAGCTTCGAAAGCCTTTTTTCTATGAATAATTGATAACTTTAGAGTGTACGAATGAAAAATTAAAATATTTTTTTCAAAATTGTATGAAATCGAAATCTTTTAGCTTCATTATTTTAATTTTTTTTAACGGAAATTTACCGAATTGTTGATGCAACGTTATTTCTGCGAAGGCTTCAATTGAAGAGGCGATTTTTAGGCAGACTTTTCAGATACAGGGAAATTGAAAGAGGATAGGCAAATTCTAGGCAATAGGAAAACGATAGAATGTCGCGCGTGAAAGCGACTTAAAACGTCGGATAGTAGGAAACACTGCCGTTCGAGATACTGAGGATGTGATATAAACTTTAAGCCAGCTTGAATTCTACTTCTACCCCCCCCCCGCCCCCCCCCCCAAACACTTTGCACAAAAGTACGCACGTTTGTATTGGGTTTCTGTGTTTATTGCTCGGCTGGTGCATTCAACTGAGCAATTTAAAAATAAAATTTTGTAAGATAAAATATTTACGATACTTGGAGCATCGAATAATTTTTTTACGAAAGTTTGACCAATTTTGAAGTTTTGAGAATTTTTTACAATTTACTGAATATAATAAGATCAAAGCTTCCAAGAGGCAAGCATTTTGAAGAAACTAGCTTTTTGAAATCACTGTTTAGTCCCTTTTTTAAATTAAAAGATCACATTGGTGACTTTCGTTCGATTTTTTTTAACTCATGAGTTAATCGCTATTCTGTTAAGGTATATTATCTGTTTCTGAATTGTCTTAAATTCTTTTGAAATGTTTCAGCGTATTTTTAAAAATTTTGAGAAATTTTTAAATATATTTCTTTGATTTTAAGGGATTTTTAAAGGTTTTAGGGTATTTTTTTTAAATTTCTAATGCATTTTATGAGATTTTAATTTGAAATAATTTACGGAATTTTTTATCAATTTCATTATTTCAAAGGAATTTTGAAGCGTTTGAAATATTTTAACATAAAGCATTTTCTAAAATTTTGGAAGATATGGATATTTTAAGATTCTCGAGGATTTCAGTGAGTTGAAGGGATTTTAAAGTTCTCAATGTATTTTAATACATTTTCCAGGATTTCGGAAAATATAATATATTTTCACAGGATTTTATAATATTTTAGTGGATTTCAAAGAATTTATTCATGAAAAGTGAGGTATTTTCGAGGATTTCAAATATTTGAAGAGATTTAAAATTATTCTTGGAATTCATCCTGAATTCTTTTTTATTCTTTTGATTTTTTTAACTCATTAAAATTTTTCTATATTCCCTGAATTATACTTATTTCAATGGATTTTATTGTATTACATTTTTTTATACAATTGGTCTTTTAAGAAATTTAAAAAGATTTCAAAAGATTTCAAAGGAGTTGAAATATTTTAGGTTATTTACAAAAATTACAAAGAAATTTTTAGCTAATTTCACAAGAAGTGAGGGATTTCGTAGTACTTCAAATATTTGAAGAGGTTTTCAAAAATTTTTTCTATTATTTTGGAATCCGCCTTGAATTTTGATTAATTTATCCTGAATTCTTTTAAATTATTCACCAACATTTTTTGAATGTCCGTTTAATTTTTCGGAACTCATTTCAAACTTGCTGAATTCAAAGAATTTGTTTATATTTTCGAATTGTTTTCAATTCACTTAATTTATTTTTAAATTCAGCTTCATTTTTTATGAATTTCCGAGAATTCTTCTCATTTCCCTTAAATTATTCTAAAATCAATCTGATTTTATTGAAATAAATAGATTTTTTCGATTTTTAAACATTTTCCAATTCATTTAAATTCTTTTGCATTGTTTGGTAGCCATTAGTTACTTTCTTGGTTAGAAATTAGTAAGATTTTCAACGATTTGAATTGATTTTAATTTTTTTCATGGAATTCACCCTGAATTACTATTAATTTACCCTGAATTCTTCTAAATTCTCTGGAATTCTCTTTTTTTTTTAATCACTTTAATTCTTCCAAATTTCTTTAATTTTACTTAAGTCAATGGATTTAAAAAAATTATTTTCTAAACATTATTTTCAATTTATTGCTTTTAAAATTCAGCTTGATTTTTTATGAGTTTCTTCGAATTCTTCTCATTTCCCTTAAATTCTTCCAAATTCACTCAAACTTTACTGAAATGAATGGATTTTTTCAATTTTTTTTTGTTAGTAATTTGTAGGGTTTCAAAAATTTGAAGCGATTTGACTTTTTTTCTTGGAATTTATCCTGAATTCTTATTAATTTATCCTTAATTCTTTTAAATTCTCTGTAATTCTCTTAATTTTTAAAAATTCACTTTAATTATTCTAAACTTTTTAAATTCTACTCAATTCAATGGATTTTTTTAATTAAAATTTTTTTAATTTAATTGATCTTGAATTCTTTTAACTTTACCTTGAATTCTCAAGCATTTGATCAAATTTCTTTGAATTCCCTTGAATGTTTCTAAGCTCATTTCGAAGTTACTAAATTCAATGAAGCTTTTTCGTAATTTTAAATTATTTTCAATTCATTTGAATTTTTGGTTTCATTCGCCTTTAATTTTCACGAAATTCATCGAATTTTTTATCGTTTTCTTTAAAGTTCTCTATATTCATTCCTGAGCCCTGCATAATGTAAACCTAATTCTGAATGCACCATGAGGATGAATTCCAATACACTTTTGAACTTTTTTAAACCATAAGGAAAGGTATCGTAGTAGATTTTACGAGATTTTATTGCGTAAAATCTACGCAGTGGAGTCTACTAACTAACTTGCCTGATAAATAAATTGTAATATACAACTTTTTGTAATCAAGGTGCTTTACATAGACATTTTTACACAATTGACTTACAATTTCTGCAAAAATGAAGTATATATCTGTATATACGCAAGGCGCACATTTACATTAACCTATCGTTGATAATAATCTTATGATTATATGGGGGAGTTTATCACTCACCAGGGTGCGCGGTCTGTTTGGGTCCGAATTCAGCCAAAATTTAAACTTAACAAATTAAAAATAGCTTTTTTTATACAAATTATTAATAAAAGTTTATAATTACTTTATAAAATGAAGAAAAAGAGTAATTCATTCAGCTTAAAGAGAAATTTTTTTAAAATTTAATTTTATATATGTATATATAT
>NC_046659.1:72607714-72615773 GCF_010883055.1 Belonocnema kinseyi
ATATTATAATAACATTCGCTATTTTAATACCAAATAGTACATTTTTTGAACTAACAAAGATCAATTTTGAATAAAAAATGAAATAATTCAATTTTCATCCAAAAATATGAGTTTTTAAACAAGAAGATTAATTTCTACTAGAAAAGCAAATTTTCAATAAAGTACATAAATTTTCAACTAAATATTTGAAGGTCTAACTATAAAGGAAAATTTTCTACTATAAGAAAACGAATTTGGAACAAAATTGTTAGATTTTCAACTAAAAAAAAAAAAGAAATTCTGAACCAAAAATCGAAATAGTGAAATTTTCAGGCAGAAAAATTGAATTTCTAACAATATAGTTTAATTTATGACAAAATAAGTGAATTTTAAACTAATAAAGAAACAAATTTCTGTTGCAAACGGAATAGTTCAAATTTCTCTTAAAAAATTAACTTTTAACCAAAAAAAGCAAGTTTTTTAACACTTAAATTTTTAGGCATAGAAATGAATTTTCAATTCAAGTAATGAATCTTAAAAAAAAAACAGTTGAATTTAAACAAAAAAGACAAATTTCAAATAAAATACTACATTTTGAAGTCGAAGAATTAATTTTCAAAAAAAATAAATAAATAAATGAAGTTGTTAAATTTGCATTAAAAAAATGAATTTGAAACTAAAATAAAAATAAATTCGTGACATCAAAAAGAAATAGTCCAATTTTTAGTTAAAAAAGTAATTTTCAACAAGGAAAAGGAGATTTGAAGAAAATACTCAAATTTTCAACTGAAATATCGAGTAAAAAAATTATATTTATTTTTAACGAAGTAGTTACATTTTTAACCAAAGAAATGAATTTTTAACAGAAATAAATAAATTTGCAAATAAGAAGAATTTTCTTTTGGAAAGTTCATTTTCAAACACATAGTTGAATTATCAACTAAAAAGATCAATTTTTAAGAAAAGAAAAACGAATTTGAAAAAAAGTAGGCATATTTTTAACTGAAAAATGATTTTTCAACCCACAAAAAATTAATTTTTTAATATAATGATTAATTTTCAATCAAAAGACACAAATTTTTGACTAAAATTAATAAATTTCCATTCAAATCATTAATTTTTAAATTAAAAGATAATTTAAAATGGCAAAATGAATTTTCAAATAACCAATTTTTAATAAAAAAAAATTTATTTTTACGAAAATAGTTGAACAACGTAAAATTTAATATTTTATATTTTTACCAAAAGAAAATATTTTAAATTAGAAGCCGTTGAATTCAACCAAAAAGGACGAATTTTCAAGAAATTATGTCATTTTTTAAATAAGAAAAATAAGCTTTTAACTGAAAATAAAAGGATACCAAATAAGACAACTTTTTAACAAGATAGTTAAATTTTCTACTAAAGAGAAGAAACTTTAACCCATCAAATTTTGATCACAAACAGTCGAATTCATAACAAAAGAAGACGATTTTTCTACAAAACAGTTGGTTTTTTAATTAAAAAATTTTTTTTAAAAGTTTTTCCATATAAAAATAGAAAACTTTTGAAAACATTTGCTTTGAAACGGTCTTTCAGTAAAAAATAATATATTTCTGAAATTCATTACTATGAGAGAAAAACTGACAGTCCAACAAAATATTACATTTTTTTCTTTTTAAACCGAATAACTGACACTTTGACCTTATTCCACGTATAAATTATAATTATTATTTAATTCATTTTCTTTATATAATTTTAAAATGTTATTTTTTTTATTTTATTTTAAATTTTAATTATAATTTGTATAAAAAAGCGATCATTCATATACTAAATTTGAATTTTCGCAAAAGTCGGACACGAAAAGATTGCAGGTCATAGGTTGAACGTATAACTGAGATCTCGTTTATGCCATTTATTTTTTTTTCGTAATGCTACTTTATAGAAATGTACGGAATGTAATTCGAATGTAACCAAGTAAAATGTTGGCGATAAATGAGGAGTGCTTGAGTACCTATGTGCGCAGAAATGTCTTGATAGAAATATGTAATAGTAATTGTTGAAGCTTATTGTTCGAGGATGTTCACCGGTCAGTTGGGACAAATATTGACGCACATCAAAAGAGTTTTGTGCCGTGGTTGGGGAACTCAGTCTTGAATCAATCAGCTA
This sequence comes from Belonocnema kinseyi, assembly GCF_010883055.1. Lineage (NCBI taxonomy): Eukaryota > Metazoa > Arthropoda > Insecta > Hymenoptera > Cynipidae > Belonocnema > Belonocnema kinseyi. The sequence goes on from NC_046659.1 coordinate 72,609,842, forward strand.
GAAGTTTATTTATATTGCAAATGTGTAAAAAATTTGAGTGGGCAACGACACGAGTGTATATTTTATAATTGAGGAGAGGAGGCGAAACTATTTTTGATGTGCCATAAAGTCAAAATTATGAGATGATGGAAAAGGCTGAGACTTTTTAAAAAGTTGAGAGATTTTTTGATTTTTGCGATGTTGGACATCGAAAGCGTACGCAAGATTGCTTCGCATTGTTCTTTCGCTGTCTTTATATAGAGCTAAACAAATAGTTCTATCATTAATTGTTTCATTAGGAGGTAATAAGGAGAAAAACCATTTGGAGACTGCAAATTTTTCTTTTTAGATTTCTTTTAATGAACCGTTTTACTGCCATTTAAAATTGCCGGTACGACCAGCGTAAGTACTATTAAAAATCATTTCATACTTCGAACCTTTGACCACATGTCGGTCGTACCTTCTAGGTCGTACCTTCCAGGTCGTACCTCCCAGGTCATACCTCCCAGGTCGTACCTTCAATTTTCGAAAGTAGTGTATAAATGCTGTTTTTATCAAATCAAGTCGATAAATACATCAAAAAATGAAACGAAAAGCATCAAATAGAAACGATCAATACGAATTTTGGTGACAATTATTCACGTGTCGAATTTTTACCTGAAAATTGTCATAACGAACTTTTATACTTGTATACGTTAGCAGCCGTAATGTAATATACACTTTCGGTGTTATAGGCAGTTATAAATTAGATTTAGGTACGAGGTATCGCTGCCATTTTTGATAACTTTAAATTGAAATCGGCGAGTTTTATGCTGCGATTGATTGACCTTTCCTAGAGCTATTAAATTGCTAAGATACTTGTTCTGTTCGCTTTAAAAATAATACGAGACATTTTAATAATGCGTTTAGAAAATCGAGCGGAATTAGAAATGGATAAAAATGAACTGGCCTCTTCAAATAAATAATTCTATACAAGAGAGCCTTAGTGCAATTGGCAAATAGTAGTGAAAAAAATAATTAATGCTCGAGTGCGCATGTAAAATTGACATATTTTATTATTACAATCTTAATAACTTGAAATTTCTATTTTAGTTTAAGTTGTATGTATGTTTTTGTAAATACTGTAATGAATGATTTTATGCAAATACAATTATGATTATATATTGCGATTGATTAATATAAACGTACTATTTATGGAGATTAAATTTATCCGGAAAAATAAATTGCCTGTCACAATTCGTAGGTTTGGTACGTCCATTAATTATTGTCGTAATTTCCGTGCGTGATAATACTGATAATACACCGATCTCGTTGGATTTTTACTTTTTATTCTGTTGTAACGATATATTACATTTTTACGTTTATTATTCCTTTAATTAATGCTAATTTCTTACATCTTTCCAAGTTTTGTCGGCTGCACAAGGTGCGCTCGACTTTAGAATTGTGACAATACCATTATTTTGAAAATCGAAAATAAAAATGCGCAGCAGTTGAAAACTTATAGGTATTATATTCATGTTTTATGTAAATAAATTTTTGGTATATTTCAATCACATATGCCTCCTTACTTTACCCAATCACGATCATTTTGCGTTAATTTTATTTTAGGATTAAGAAGAATTAGTTCTTCTTTAAAGATATTATTAATCAGTGAAACTTTTACAAATTATTAATAAAAGGTTATTTGTAAAATAATCAACATAACATTATTATCTACTGAATAAAAGTTTAAAGTACGTGTTTTGATAACATTCTTTTTTTTATACCAGATAGTAGAATTTTCAAGTGATAAAGAATTAAAGATAGATTTTGAAATGAAAATAAAATAGGTCAATTTTCAACCAAAATTAGTTTTCAAATAGGAAGATTAAGTTTCTATTGGAAAAATACATTTTCAACCAAATAAATTCTAAACTAAACATTTAAAGTTTTACCTAAAAAAGGTGAATTTTCTGTTAAAAAAAGGAATAGTCAACCAAAGAAAATTAATTTTCAACCAAAAATGGAATAGTGAAGTTTTCAGATAAAAAAAATTGAATAGTGAAATTTTCAGATAAAAAATGGAATAGTTAAATTTTTTATTTAAAAAAATAAAATAACACGAATTTTTCGGTAGAATAGTTGAATTTTTAGCCATAGAGATGAATTTTAAACTAAAGTAATGAATCTTCAACTAAAAATATTTCTCTTTAACAAAGTAATGTAACTTTAAACCAAAAAAGATGAATTTTCAACGAAAAATTGAATAGTTAATATTACAACCAAAAAAGATTTTAATGTTAATTAATTTTTAAAAAATCGAATAAAATAGTTAAATTTTCATAGAAAGAAATGAATTTGCTATTACAAACAATAAATTTGAAACCAAAACTGAAATAGTTCAATTTTTAGTTAAAAAAAATAATTTTGAACCAAAAAAAGAGGATGGAACAAAATAGGTAGGATCTTCACTGAAAATTATTTCATCTTTTTTCTGAACCTCGACATTTTTTGAACGTTCGAACTTTTTTTATACATAAAATATCGGTCTCAAACTTTGAAAAATGCAAGAGCCGAAAGAAAACTACGTTTAAGTACAAAGCTTAATAATAAAAGATGTAAAAAAAAATTTTCAACTATCAATTCCATCGGCATCAACCGGTAACGTTGTACACGAAAATACGAATCCTCTAGAGCCTCGTCTAGTGGCCGCCAGGGTTCGTATTTTCATGTACAACGTTACCGGCTGATGGCGATGGAATTGATAGTTGAAATATATATTTTTTACATCTTTTATTATTAAAATTTGTACTTAAACGTAGTTTTCTTTCGTCTCTTGCATTTCACAAAGTTTGAGACCGATATTTTAAGTATAAAAAAAGTTGGAACGTTCAAAAAATGTCGAGGTTCAGAAAAAAGATAAAATAATTTTCAGTGAAGTTCCTACCAAAATGCAGTACCTAAACGTACTTTATTGTACTCTAATACATTTTCCAAAGTTTCAGCTCGATATTTTATTTATAAAAAAAGTTCTTAGGTTTAAAAAAACATTCAGTGAACTGAAAAAGTGAGGTCGGTAATATAGGTATTTAGCTGTGTCACATGCCCTTAAAAAGATAAATTTTCACAAAATAGACACTTATCCGATTCCTACTTTACCGGCATCGCTTGTGGATCATACAAATTCCACACAAGAAGAGAAATTAAGCTCGAAATTTGGGAAAATATAGAAAAAGAAGTAAGGAAGGTTTATGTACTAATAAATTTTAACTACTGCAAAAAATCCGAACATTATTTTTTTAAATTGTAAATATTTATTAGTACATAGGCGTTTCTCATTATGTTATTATAGTCACTTTCTTTATTATTCCAAACTTTTCAGTTTGATATCTCATCTCATTTGGAATTGACATGATCCATAAAAAATGTTGGTAAAGTAGGAATCGGGGAAGTGTCACATGCCTTAAAAAAGTTAAATTTTCAACCAAAGAAATTATTTTTCAATCAAAGAGATTAATTTTTAACCAATAAGTTTAATTTCATACCAAAAAAGACGAATTTTTAATAGAAATGAATTTTTAACCAAATGATTTCACTTTCAATCAGAAATGGTTAATTTTCAAGAGAAAAAAGTTAAATTTTCAGTTAATTTTCAACCAAAAAGATGAATTCTCACCGTAAATTGTAATAGTTGATATTTCAACCAAAATCTTTTAAATTAAAAACTGTTGAATTCAACCAAAGTGTGCGAATTTTTAACAAATTATTAAAATTTGCAAATAAAAAAGATCCATTTTTTACCAAAAAGAAAATATTTATATTTTCAAACAAAGAGAAGAATCTTTTGCCAATAAAATACATTTTTAACAAAGTATTTTAACTTTCAATCAAGCAGTTGAATTTTTTAAAAAGGAATATTACAATTATACACCGAAATAGTTCAATTTTAAACCAAAGAAAAGAATTTTCAACCAACGAAATGAATCTTCAACCAAGCAGTTAATAACTAATCTAAGAATATTTAAATTTTATGTAAAAAAATACTATAATTCAACAAAAAAAGTCAAATTTTCAATAAAATGGTTCAATTTTCAAACAAAAAAATGTTTAAATCAAGAAAAAAAAAATTCCAACGAAACTGTATACTGAACGTATACTGAACAAAACAGTTGAATTTTCATTCCCAAAATATGGCATCTGTTGGTTTATGCCATAAAAAATAGAATACTTTTGCATAATTATACTTTGAAACTTAGTTTCAGTTGAGAATCACATTATATTCTTGAAATTCAAAACTATGCAGAAAACCTGACCAGCCCTAAAGTTATTAAATTTGTTCTTTTCAAACTGAATGAATGAAATTGAAAATTTTTTATGAATAAACTAAAAAATTTTATCAATAATTTGGATAAAAAAACAATTTTTCATTTATTATACTTGACTTATCGCGGAAATGTGACTATAGGAGGTGGCACCATCTATCGGCTGGTAAGCTCTCCTATGTAGTAATGTTTTTAGAATAATCAGGTATAAAAAATTTCCTTTCCTACCAAATAATTGTAACTATAACCAAAGCTATTCTTTGCTATAACTTTCAAATTTTCTTGCTTTTCAAAATATTTATAACCTGCTGTTGTTAAATTTTATTTTTTATCTGCTGATGGTAACATATAGATTGTTATCCTCAGAGGATATACTTCTTGTATATATTTCGCAGCCCTATACATCGACCCCACTCTTACTGCTCTCTCAGCATCCGGAGGGGTATCGTAGTTCAAATAGATCCAATAGATAGCACACCGATCAGGTAGACCTGTCTGCGTTGCTATGCACAGCAAAAACACTAAAATGCATTAAAAACTTGTTACTTTTTATGAATATTAAAGGAAGAAAAAAGTTTTCAGTAACAATAAGAGCAGTCGTAATTAGTCATCCAAAAAAATGTGTTAAAACGTGTAATTTAAAATTAGGAAAATTTGATATAAAGGTGAGTATATTGAAAACAGTTTGAATCGTATTCATATTTTTCTATTGTTTATTTTGTTAATGTAATTAATTAATTTTATAAGCAATTGTATTTGTTGCGAATTTCAAACATTGATAATATTACTTGACCAATAATAATAGTAATAATAATATTTAAACATTGATAATTCGCCTTATAATATACTTTTTTATTCATTCGTCTAGACATTTCCGCTATCTAAGAATATATATTTACACGTAATTTATTTATAATCAGAGTGGAGACTTGATCTTGAAACCGGGAAAAGCCGCGAAAAAACGGGAAATTAGCGGGAATTAAATTAATTTTTACTTCATCTACAGTTGAAGGGCATGTTATTATTATTATCACACCATTAAGCCATTTCCCTTTCGGGGTAGGCGTGACTCACTCGGTGGGGGAAAGGAGTAGTGTGTGGAAGGGATAGAGATTTTTCAGATTGATCCAGAATTATCGTGCTATTTAAGTAAATAACACGTGCGTTCCGCAACATTGCTCCGACCCAGGTTGCTGATCAATCTCTCTAGCAATCACCTCAAGCGAAGAACCTCACGAAGTCGTTATTCCCCACTTGGGTCCATTAGTAGCCAACCTCCTTGTTTCAGGCGTCATTCACTCTACTGACACTCTTTTGATTAACTATTTGCCGGCATAATTTCCTGTCCTGGCATACTTCTCTAGCTTCTTTTATGTCCATGCATTTTTTTATGCAGGCTCTCGTGTTTCTGTGACTTCTTATGTCTCTTCTAACTAGGGTCTCATTCACACATTCTAACGATTCTTTCCGCGGTCTACCTCTGGGCACGCTGCCATTTACTTTACCTTGATACACTTGTTTTGTTAGTCGTTCATTTGGCATTCTCTCATCATGTCCGAACCATCTTAACCAATTTCTTTCCCATGTGTCTACTAGCGTCTCTTCTGCACCACATTCTTTTAGAATTATCTCGTTACTTACTTTGTCCATTA
>NC_046659.1:72615873-72620833 GCF_010883055.1 Belonocnema kinseyi
TCTTCATGCTTGCATCTAGTTTATTCAACATTCTTTGTAGGTCTTCGATAGAATCTGCCATAACAACCTTATCATCTGCGAACGCTAACCCACGTACCCTTATTGTTTCGAGATCCACACCCTCATCGTCGAAAAGAGCCATTCTTAAACACTTATCCATAAATAATATAAATAACCATGAAGACATAACGCATCCTTGTCTAACTCCTTGAATAATATCGAAACAGTCATTCAGTTTCCCATTCACTCTTACACTCGCTTTTCTACTTGTATATATTGTTTTTATAGCTTGTAAGATCCATCCATTGACTCCATACTCTTTCAGGAATTCCCAAAGTTTACTTCTATCTACCTTGTCAAAAGCTTTTTCTAGGTCAACAAATGCACAGAAAACATTTTTTTCCACTCTCTAACTTTTTTCTGTTATTTGCCTTAAGCTAAATATTTGATCCGTACATGACCTTCCTGGCATAAACCCACTTTGGACTTCCCAAATCTTTGCTTCTGTTATTTTCATTACCCTACGAATAAGTATTTTTGAATATATTTTACTTACGGTGCTTAATAAGCTAATCCCTCTGTAATTATTGCACTCGCTTTTATCTCCCTTTCTCTTGTATATTGGTACGATAATCGCTTCTTTCCAATAGTCTGGGACGTCTCCCATCTCGAAACATAAATTTATCAATTCGCACAATCTATGTGGTATGCACGTGCTACCGTGTTTAAGCATTTCAGCGTCAATACCGTCTACCCCGGCAGCCTTACCGTTTTTCAAGTTCTTAATTATATCCCTAACTTCAGTGACACAGAGTTTTTCAATTGAGTTTTCCATCGCATCGTGTTCAACATCGCAGTTGTGGTGTCCTATAGCTTCATCTCCGAATTGTCTCCTAAAATAGTCTCTGAAAGCCTCTAGTGTTCTCTCTGCATCATATACCATTTCCCCCCTACTATTTCTCATGTTGACAATTTCTGTGCTTTGGTTTCCTTTCATTTTTTTATAAAGTAGATTCCTGCTTCCTTCAAAGTCGTTTTGTATTTGTATCTCTTCTTCTGCTCTAATTGTATCTTTACTTTCTTTAACTAATTGTTTAAGTATCCTGTTTTCGCGTCTATAATCATTTCTACGTCTATTTCTTCCCTCATTGCTAAGACCTGCGATGTTTAAAGTTTTCCTGTACGCTTCGCTTTTTGCTTTTTGGGCAGCCTGAATTTCATCATTCCACCACGCATCACAAGAAATTCTTCCTACAACTGCGGTACCACACACTTCGATCGTACATCTAACAAGGATATCCCGTAACATTGTCCAGGCGCCCTCTATATCTTTGTTTTTTATACGGTCCTCCCATGTTGCCCTATCTATGTTTTCAAATATCTTATTTTGGAAATCTATTCGCTCTTCCGGTTTCTGTAGGTTCTCAATTTTGATTCGCGTTTGATTTGCTTTCTTGGTTCTCTTTTTTCTCCATCCCCGACCTAAGTTAATTTTTGAGATCAGAAGGTAATGATCAGTATTGCATTCAGGACCCCTCATGACTCTTGTATCTTTGACTAACTCCCTTAGTCTTTCATCCGCAACAACAAAGTCAATTATACTGCGGCTATTTCCTTTAGACAAGGTGTACATGTGGATCATTTTATGCCTAAACCAAGTATTTGTAATAAACAGACCCCTTTCCAAGCATAGACCAACTAATTTATCTCGGTTATAGTTTGTTCTTGGATCCCCAAAATTACCTTATACTCTTTCTGTATCCTGATTTTGGATGCCCACCCAACCGTTCATGTCTCCTAGTAGAATTATTCTTTCCACATGTTCGCAAATGTTTATTGTGTCATTTAATAGTCTTCTGATTCCTACTTTCATTCTAGCCCACAGCAGTCTGGGAGACATGAAACCATGGTCTCCGAGATGCTGCTTTGCTCTTTCATTCAAAATCAGACCTACTCCTTGTTTACCATGTGATTCACAGTTTACTCCCTACCATATTTCAAATCCGCCTTTCAAATCGCCGTTTTTTATGTCTTTAGTTTCGTATCCCTTTTTCTTTGTTTCGGGCACACATACAATATCTAGTTTCTTCACGTCCATAGTTTCACGCAATTCTTTTACCTTGAGATCACTTACTCCCCTAGCATTCCAAACACCCAGTCTCCAATCGTCGTCTGAAACATGACCTTTAGATTTTCCGTGTGCATGTCTTTTGTCATTAAAAGTTCCAGTCCTTTCCGAGGCTATTTTGTAGTTTGTATTATTCATTGTTTAGATTATACGCCCAACTAACACCTTTATGCAATAAGTTTATTTTCTGAGTCGAAATCATGTCGAAGTTAAGTATCAAATCGTCATATGGTGGAGATTGTAGTTCTAACGTCAGTCCCACCACAAACTTCAGTTAATAAGGGAGGGTTGGGACAGGGGGGAAGTTGAACTGGAACCGAGAGAGTCGTCTTGGGTTTGTGTTTTTCTTTCCATGCTGAGAAGGTCACCAGCCTTCAGCAGCGTTGTGATATATGGAAGTTAGTATCCGGCCGTCTTCTCAGACCGCAACCAAAGACACACACACACACACACACACACACACACACACATAATTAAAAAATTTGTCATAAGGACAACCGCAGGATTTCGCCGGGAGCGGGTGCTAATCTGGAAAATTGCACCCGCTTCCAGCGAAATCGCTGTAAAATTTCAGCCACAACCACGTGTCACGATCGTGAGATAGGTGGTTACAGTCTGTAAAGGAATCAAGACGACGATCCAGGAAAAGCCTCGTGCACCCTAAGAGCACGGAACGACCCAAGGACAACCGCCTTCTGCATTTTTCCTGCAAGTATTCTAGCATATTGTTGACACGCAGGGATGCTTTTTAGGCCATTAGCAAGTGAAAGCTTGGCACCTCCAAGAGCGCCGATGATAAGGACGATCAATTTAACAGAATATTCCGGGTACAATCGTTGCAACTCCCTTATAAGGTCTCGATACCTCTCTTTCTTTTCATTCTCCTTGGTTATGATGTTTTTGTCAGCTGGTGCCGAAAATTCGATAACGAACATGGTTGGCTTCTCGAAGTCAAGAAGAACCATGTCACGCCTCGAGTGAGCAACAGAAACAATTGTAGAAAATATAAAGTTCCAGTATATGCGGCACTTCCCATTCTCGACAATTGACTCAATTACCCTAGGATCATTTAGAGGAGCGATATTAAGGTTAATGCCGTAGGAGTGGCAGAGATGGTAATAAAGCACTCATAGTGCCGCATTGTGCCTTTGAATGTAGGTCGTTCCCGCGTGAGTTGGACAACTAGATAGTATGTGAGCTAAATGCTCGGGGTGTGCATGGCACGCCCTGCACCTATCATCGGGAATGTCTTGGCTCAAAATGTGGCGACGATTTGTTAAGGTGGAAATGACACCGTCTTGTCATGCAAAAATGAAACCCTCCGTACCAGACTTCAATTCGGGCGATTTAAGGAAAGCAAACGTTATCTCACAAGACATTGACTGATCCCTCACATTTCTGTGGAAGATACTGTGCATCCTCTTATCGAGGAGCTGTTCACGAAAGTTTTTCTCTTGTGCTTTTTTAATCTGGGCTTTCAGGAGTGAGTACTCGAAATAGATAAGATTTGGTGCATTTTGCTCACCCCTAATACTGAAGTCAAGTCTGAGTGCTTTAGCAGCCTCCTCCGCTGCTTTGTACAGAAACGCTTCTTTGCCCACTTCTTCGTGATTCCTGACCATTTTAAGAAGAGGGTCTCTTTCATTTGCAATCTTATAAAGCGTGTTCAGACAAGTTATTGGCCTGTAATACTTCGGGTCAGCTAAGTTGCCTATTTTCGGCAGAAGTATTGTGCGCCCTTCCACCAACCACTCTGGAATCGGTTCTTCCGACTTCAAATGTGAGGTGAAAATACGGGCCAAATGCTGATGGGTTGAAGAAAACTTCTTCCACCAGAAGGTTTTGATACAATCTGGTCCCGGTGCGGAATAGTTCTTCATCCCTCAATCACACACTGAATGCGGGAAGCGTACTGTCTTGCCCAGCCTATCTTTATGGCAAGTTGATGCATTCGTCTTTTGGTCTTATGATCAGCCGTAGGTTTTGTTTTACGGTTCGCATTGGCCAAAGCACTCGCTGCATTACACACACAATAATTGATAGCCCAGAGGTCGGATTCTCCTGAAAAATGTCCACGAAGCTCGTCATCCATTTCAGCCAGATCTTTAGGCTTGGGAGAAACCTTGGTGTTGATGTTTCTCCGGGTCGTAAAGCATCGTTCTTCCTCTGTTGGATGCCTGTCCGCGATTGGTCTTATTGTCGCCTCTCTTTCTCTGTTGCCGGCTTGTTCTAGCCCCTTTTTCGGAGGAGTTCAGCATGGTTTCGCAGACGTTGCTGCGAAAAGTGCGATAGCTCCGGGTGTTTCTCGCAACACAGAGCATGCAGCCGTGCCATGTAACCCCGTTCAGTGGCCACACTCGCATCGTAGCACTCTAGCATGTCGTGATTCAGTCGCTCAGTCCACCCAAAGGTTGCGAGATCCGGCCGATCCATCGCATTGAATCCATTTTCATTGGCTCCCCCAGCTCTAGATTGGTCGGCATTGTTGGCCGTCCCATTGTCGGGAGCCCTGCGCGTTCTGTTGTTTTGAACCGCATTTACTACAACTATGTTTGGTGTTATCATCGTTGTTAACACGAGAAGCTAGGGAAAGGGGTTCGTCCATCCTTGTAGAGCCCCGCATGCAAGGATAAGGCTCCGTACTCTGAGAGGTCGCCCGGTATCCCAGAGTCACCGTTCTAGACACCTCACCCAGGTGCCATGCAGCTTTCGACACGGTTTTCACACCTTCGCTTGGGGGTTAATTCCTTCGGGACCACCCCTGGACAATTGTCCGCGACTGTCTATTTATTTTTGTAACCATATTCAGCAGAAACCCTTGGTACAGGGACC